>NC_077229.1:123999487-124214487 GCF_027887165.1 Monodelphis domestica
ATTTAAGCATCTTATCCCTGCTTGCCAAGAGAGCTCATCTGAAGAACAGGGATACTTTGGACATGAGCCAAGGTCCCTGTTCCCATGGCTGCCATTGGCCTACATGGAACCTAAAATTTTCAGTTGGTGCTTGATCTATTCAGACTCATCCTATGCTCTTATATGGAATCATACATATCTAAGCATGCATCTAAAATGTATTTATCTTATATGTCATCTCTATACATGCAAAGAGGCCTACTTTGTGCTTTCTTGAAAGAGAGGTACAAGAACAAAAGAACAAAACCACCATCTGATACTTAAACTGTGGTTAAAGCCCATTCTAAGGGTGGCAAGAAAACAATTTCCCTTCTTAATCCCAAAACAATGTATAAAGGTTGCCAATCTCAGAGTAAATAAGGATTAAAAGCAGAAGTTCTTAATCTTGGATTAAGTCATATTTCAAGGGGTTCCTGTTTGAAGAGGACTTGGGAGGAAAAAAAACACATTTAAAATTCAATACAAGTAGTTTCCTTTACCATCTTATATACATATTTTGTTTTATGTATTTATAAGCATTATTCTGAAGAAATCCTTAGCACTCTGGAAAGAAAATGGAGGCTGTGGAGTCAAAGTGTGTGTGTTTACATCCTGTGACTCTGGGCAAGTAATTTAAACTTTTTGAGCTTTACCTTCATCACCTAGAGAGGGGGATTGGACTATTTGACAATGATAAAAATAATAATAACTAGCATACATTTAAGTCTTTTAGTGTTTGCAATGAGCTTTATAGATATTATCTCATTATCTCATAACTCTGTAAGGCATATGCTATGTGTTCCTTATTTTATAGATGAGGTTCTATTTAGTTGTTTTCAGTCATGTTTGTCTCTTCATGTCCTCATTTGAGGTTTTCTTGGCAAAGATACTGGAATGGCTTGTTATTTCCTTCTCCAACTCATTTTACAGATGAGGAAACTGAGGCAAACAGGGTTAAATGACATATCCAGGATCACACAACTAGAAATATTTGAACTCAGGTCTTCCTGACTTGAGATCCAGTACTCTATTCACTGTACTACCTATCTAACTTCTAAGGTCCCTTCTAGCTCTAAATCTTTAATCCTATGAATGATTAAATCATTTCCCCAAATGTTGAGTTTAAATTTTCCTCCTTGTAATGTCCACCCACTGTTTCTAGTTCTGGAGCCAAGGAGAATCATCATGACAACTTTATCATGTTGACACCAACATGACAGCTCTTCCCATTCTTGAAGACAGCTCTCATGTACCCTGAAAATTTCTCTTAAATTCAATAAGCCTATTTAATAGATGGCTGTAGAGATGAAATAAATCATGATTCTTACCTTCATAAAGCTTACATACTATAAGAAAGCATGGGACCTTTTAAAGGTTGAAATTGCAGAACCAAAGCTTCAAGTGACATAAAAATGGCATAAAATGCCATTGTGTGCATCATCAATCCCCTTGGCAAAGACAGTACCTAATTTTTTCACTTCCAGTTCAGTTCAATTCAAAGGGAAGAACTCAGGAGGAATGGTGGAAGTTACAGGAAGTTACAGGAAGTTACAGGACTTAAAACACACAGAAGGAGTTACTAAGAATTAGAAATGACCTGCAAAGGAATGAGCTACCTTAGTGGATAATAAAATATTCACAATCAACAGACATTCATCTAGCACCTACCATATACCAGGCACTGGAGATACAAAGACTGAAACAATTCCCAGAACCATGTTGGCAAACCTATGGCACATGTGGCAGAGGGAGCTTCTCCCTTCCCCCTCTTCACTGTGACTGAGGACATTTTTCACATCATCCTCCCCTCTGCCCAGCAGCCCAATGGGAGTGCTTCCTCCTTCCTCTGTCTTGGGAAAGGGAGTGGCTCACATGTGGCATGAGGGTACAGTTTGGGCACTCGGTCTCTAAAAGCTCACCATCACTGCCCTAGAAGATATATGATCATTTGTGAGAGGTATTGTAGAGGACATTTCTAGATCAGATAGAGGGAACATAGCTTGGACTCAACTACTTTAAAGGAATCCTTCACCTCTGAAATTCTATAATTCGACAAATAAATATGATGAATTTCTTAGGAAACACAAGCCAGACACACAATAAGCACTTAATAGTTGTTGAATTGAAGTGAAAACAATGTCATTATTTACTCCTCACTAAAGTCTTACTCTGATCCCTTGGTGTGGTGTTGAGGTGACCTTGTATTCTGGAAGGTTATACCAATAAGAGCATAAACCTTGGCAGATTCTATAATGCTGGAGAGACCTGAACAAGCCTGGTAGGAGACTCATCTGCCATCTGAGGATCAATCTAGCTAAGTTCAATGAGGCTAATTACCGGAAAGGTAACTTACAAGGTGATAGACTTTTTTTGGCCACGGTAACTCATGAAACTCTCTAGAATGGCATGGAGGGATTGGCATTTGGCTTTGTTGTAGGGAATATTTTAAATGAGTAATATCACAAAAGTAAAAATTTAGAGCTGGAAGGCTTCCTAGAGGTCTCCTTGTTCAATCCCTTCCTTTTTAAAGTCTCAGAGACAATATGTGACTTTCCCTGGGTCAAACAATGACTCCCAAATCCAATAATCTTTCCCCTTGTACCATGCTGCCTTGAGGCACTGAAGCCTAAGTCTGATTATTATTATAATGATTCTTGCTAAGAATGGCCTCCCTAGAGCCATGATTAGAGAATCCTAGCAGCTAGGTCTCATTCTAGGCTTGCATTTCTATACCATTTGGGCATTTGCTCTGCAAGTGAAGGCTTGGGAGGGAGTGAGCCCTAGCCTGTTGTAATAGGGGGGCATATGGGGAAGTTTTGGGGTGGCACAGATTCAGTAGCAAGAGAAATCCAGATAGCCTGACTGACTGATGCCTGGCAACGGGAAGGAGCACAGATGCCATTGCTGGCTTAATTAGACAGTCAGCGGGCCCTTCCTCAGGATTCCCACGTGACTCTAAGCTATGACTTTTGCAAGCTGTAATTATGAGGAGTATCTACATTAGGCAGGAGTTTTGTTTTAGACTGTGGTTTATAAAAGGATCATTAAGATACTGGCACATCCTCTGTGTGAGTGTGCGTATGTTTAAGTCCTGCTATTAATAGGGCCCAAAGAGAAATAAAATCACTGGGAAGCATCAAGAAAATACCAAGCAGCACACAGATGTCTGCCAATCAGCAGCCCCACAAATAACGAGACCTCAAGGAATAGTATCCATCAGACCCCCAAGGAGAAATGCTGCTCCTGTTAACTCTGGACCAGAGAAAAATGGATGCATGCTTTGTTCAAGGAGTTTGATTAGAAAGTTCTTTGCCTGGCCAATGATTTTATCTTTAATTAATTCTGAGAACAATAACATTCCCTTTGACAAGCTTTCTGGGTATGAACTCACTGGGACTGATTTTTCACCCCATCCAGAGGGACTGAGCCATTAATTAGCAATACTAAAAACTCAAAGGGACCTTGGAGGTGATCTAGACAAATTCCTTTATTTGACAGAGGAAGAAACAGAGGCTCATAGAGGGGCAGCAATAAATAACAAGGTCACATAGTCTGTTAGAATCAGATGAAATAACATGTGTTAGGCAACTTTTACACATTAACGTACATGCTAGATATTATTATTAATAATGCTCTTATTCTAATATTTATTATTGGCAGATCTGGAAGTAGGGTTCAGTTTTTCCTGAATATTGGGCTAGACTGGCATAATGGATAGTGTTAGACTTGAAGCCAAGTAGACCTGAATTCAAATCCTACTTCAAACATTTACTAACTGTGATGCTAGCAAGTCACTTACTTAACTTTTCTCAGCCTTGGTTTCCTTATCTGTAGAATGGAAATAATAATAGCATCTACCTCCCAGAGATGTTGTGAGGCTTGGATGCTTTGCAAACCTTAAAGTACTATATGATGCAAGCCATTGTTTACCTTACACATCAGACCTTTCAAATTGGACATCAGAAAGATAAGGACAAGGGAATACCTTCCCTACCTCAGGCTTCTCACCCCTGAAAGTGAATGCCAACCTCAGAACAGGTGTTTACTAAAGGGTCTATAGTATATGGAGGAAAAGGATGGCAATGAGAAGGTTTAGCAAACTCATAATGACATTCCTGTAGAATTCAGTGATTATTATTTATAAAATATTTTAACAGACATCACAGCATTTAATTATCCCATAATGAGATACAGGGAAGGGATATTGCCCCATTTTGTAAATGGGGAAACTGAGGCCCAGAGAAATAAAGTGATTTTCCTCTTTATATTCCAATGGCAGATGGAGCAGTACCCTGGGTCCCAACTCCCAAGTGTTTCCAAAAGACCATGTTGTACATTTAGAGGCTTGGTAGATATCCTGAATTGGCAGCATCCATTCAAGCAGGCTGTCAGTAACCAAGAGTGGAAAAATTTTCTGCCTCAGTCAGGCACAAATTTGATGAAGTAGAGAAAGTGGGAGTGGCATGAAGGGAAAGTTTCTCCCATCTGAGTCTACAGGATCCTGCTGTTAATACTTCTTTTACTCAATAAGGAAATCAGTAAGTTTTACTTTTCTTGAAGGAATGGAGAAGAGTCACAGAGAGGGCTAGGAAAGACATGAAAATATCCTAATGATGGGTGTCAGAAATGAAGATTCAAAATACCCCAAAGTCTGATGAAACTAAGATCTTAAAGGTTTATATTACTGGAACATGGTAAGCGTTAATGAGATGCAGAAGCACTGGAGGAGATAGAAATTAGAAAGTGAGTTATCATTGTTAGAGGATTTGGATCTAAATGGAGCCTCAACCATTTATGAGCTTTGGGACCCTGGGCAAGACATTTAAACTCTTGAGTTTCAATTTAGACGCATTCCCTGCCAATCTGGCAGGGATGTTGTGAGGATCAAATGAGATAATATATGGAAGTTCCTTCTGTATGCAGTGCCCCACATGATACACCTATTCCTCTCTTTTCCCAGTGTTCCATTGGGAATTCCATTCTACCCAACATTCCATTCCCTCATAGTACTGTCTACACTGCAGTAGTGGTAGCTAGATGCCTAGTAAATTAATCTATTATTAAATGTTAATGAATGATCATGAGTATTTGGATGCCAAGAGAAGGAGCAAGATCTTAACCCACTGGAATAACTCTTTAAAGATACAATCTGAAACACTCTGTCCAGGACAGTAGGAAGGGAATTCGGGTGTTGGAGGTTTTACTAGAACTTCAAATCACACTCTATGGGTTGTCCCCCACTCCCTATAGTTAAGCTTGACTAGGAACATCAAGATATACATAAAAATAGAAGTATGTGTGGACATCTCATACTTATATGTTGTTCAATAAATACAAAGGACTAGCAGTATCAGATCTTAAACTGTACTATAAAAAACAGTAATCATCAAAAAAATATGGTACTGGCTAAGAGACAGAAGGGTGCGCCAGTAGAATAGACTAGGGGTAAATAACCTCAGCTATAAAGTATTTGATAAACCCAAAGGTCCCAGCTTTTGGGATAAGAACTCATTATGTGACAAAAACTGTTGGGAAAATTGGAAAATAGTATGGAAAAAATAGGTTTAGATCAACATCTTACACTCTATACCAAGATAAATTCAAAATGGGTAAATGATTTAAATATAAAGAGTGAAATCATAAATAAATTAGGTGAAAATAGAATAGTGTACCTGTCAGATCTGTGGGAAAGGAAGGAATTTAAGACCAAAGAAGAGAAAGAGAACAAATAAATGACTTTGATTGCATCAAATTAAAAAGGTTTTGTACAAACAAAATCAATACAACCAAAACTAGAAGGAAAGCAACAAACTTTGGAAAAATTTATAATAAAACTCTCTGACAAAGGTTTAATTTCCCAAATATATAAGGAACTATGTCAAATTTACAAAAAATCAAACCATTCCCCAATCAACAAATGGTCAAGGGATATGAATAGGCAATTTTCAGATGAAGAAATCAAAACTATCAATAATCACATGAAAATGTGTTCTAAATCCCTCTTGATTTGAGAAATGCAAATCAAAACAATTCTGAGGTACAACCACACACCTAACACATTGGCCAATATGGTAGCAAAGGAAATTGATAAATGTTGGAGAGGATGTGGCAAAGTTAGGAAGTTAATGCAGTGTTGGTGGAGTTGTGAATTGATCCAACCATTCTGGAATGCAATTTGGAATTATGCATAAAGGGCTTTAAAGGACTTCCTGCCCTTTCATCTAGTAATACCATTGCTGGGTTTATTCTCCAAAGAGATAATAAGGAAAAAAGACTTGTACAAAAATATTCATAGCTGCACTCTTTGTGGTGGCAAAAAATTGGAAAATGAGGGTTGTCCATCAATTGGGGAATGGCTGAACAAATTGTGGTATCTGATGGTGATGGAATACTATTGTGCTAAAAAGAATAATGAATTAGAAGAATTCCATGTGAACTGGAACAACTTTCAGGAATTGATACAGAGTGAAAGGAGCAGAACCAGGAGAACATTATACACAGAGACTGATACATTATGGCACAATCAAATATAACAGACTTTTCTACTAGCACCAATGCAATGATCCCAGACAATCCAGAGGAACTTATGAGAAAGAACACTATCCACATTCAGAGAAAGAATTGTGGGACCAGAAATGCATTAGAAAAATATGTGATCGACCACATAGTGTGATAGGGATGTGATTGGGGTTTTGATGTTAAAAGATCACTCTATTGCAATTATGAATAACATGGAAATAGATTTTGAACAATGATACGTTTATAACCCAGTGGAATTGCTTGTCAGCCTTGGGAGTGGGAAGGGAAGAGGGGAGGGAAAAATCATGAATCATGTAGCCAAGGAAAAATATTCTAAATACATTTAAAAAAATAAACACGAAGGAGGGACAGCTAAGTAACACAATAGATAGAGTGCCCAGCCCAGGAAGACTCATCTTCCTGAGTTCAAATCTGGCCTCAGCCAATTATTAACAGTGTGACTCTAGGTAAATCATTTAACCCTGTTTATCTCTGTTCCTCATCTGCAATATGGGCTGGAAAATGAAGTGGAAAACCACTCCAGTATCTATGTCAAGAAAACCTCAAATGAGAGTCGGACACAACTAAAAATGACTGAACAACAATAACAGTCATGAAGGAAAAGTCCTCTCATTTTCAGACCAGTAACACTCCATACATTTCTATGACCCAAAAAAGTTATCCTGATGGACAGCTTTATGGATGTGAGTCACTTCATGTTTACTAAGTTGGTTTTCAGACTGCTGTCCATTCCTGGGTCCATAGTACAAGTACTTCTGGTTTGGAATGACACAATAGAATCTGTGTTCCATTGATATAACCATTGAGAACTTCCATGATATAACAAAGTAACAAAGGAATATTTTTTTGTGGCAGAAAACTAATGACACATCAAAAAAAATATCAAAGACAAAAACTGCTCATATTATTGGGGGAGGTCTATTTTGGAGTAATCTGACCTGTGTAATTAAGTCAGGCAGAAAAGGAAAAAAGAGCAAAGAGATGGGCAATGAGGTTGGAAAACAAGTCCTCTAACATAACCCTGACCGCACAGCAGATGATCACTAAATATTTATTAAATAGAATTGAAAATGTAATAGTGCTGGGACTTTTTGGCCTAGAGAGGCAAAAGCTTAGGGCTGATTTGTCCTTACCCTTCAGTATTCTAAGTGTGAGTTGGAGGGGGGTGCTGACTGGCTGTTCTCCATCTCCACAGATGGCAGAATGAGAGGAAATGGGCTTTAGATCAAATCAAGTGAGTTTATGTGTGTAAAGTGTTTTGCAAGCCTTTAAATCCTATATAAATGTCAGCTATTGTTATTATCATTATTGAAACAACACGGAAAGAGTCTAGTTAGACATAATGAGGAACCTAAGAGGGTGCTGAAACTGAAACTGCCTGCCAAGGGAGATTAGGAAGCTCCTCTCTTAGAGATCTTCAAAAACAAGGTAACCCAAATCTGCTTGAGGTAGGGCTGGTGGGATTGACTGACGACTGACGGACTTGGGAAGGCCCTTTCTAGCCTATAATCTATTTTATTCTTGGGGAAGTAAAGAGAGGGATGTCTGCAGAAACTTTGGCATTGTACTAGATAATGCTCAAACTCATTAGTATGGCACTCAAGGCTCTTTGTAAACTGTCTTCAACCAATCGTACCTACCTCTAGGCTAAGATGTAAGGCTATTCTGCTCTAGCCAGTAAGTGGATACCCACCTCTTACACTGCCAGGAGCACCGTTGGCTTCATTGTCTCTATACCTCTGTTCCCTATTTTAAAGTGACTTTTAAAAGTCAGCTCTTCCCTGGGACCTTCTGAATCCATGTTGATCTCTTCCTTTTATGAAAGCCTCCAATACTTAATATATAGCATAGCTTATTCTTTTTGGCCCCAGAGGGCAAAAGGAGAGACTATGGGTTATGTTACACAGAAAAAACAAAATATACTAGCCATTAAAATTACCCCAGAGCATACTAGATTGGCTTAGGAACTTTTTTGGGGGGGTCCCCTTGCTACAAGCAGAGGCCAGCTGTCCTCTGTGTTGCATAGGATATTTTTTTCAGGTATGGGTTGAAACAGATGCTGAAATTGGTTAATTAATTATTAGATTAAAATAGCCAGTTAATGCCCTCCTTCTCTTTCCTTTCCCAATTAAAGTCTTAAGGCATCATTTCACAAAAAGATATAAGTATATATAAAATTAGGTCTTGTTTATTTCTATTTACAAGTTGCTGGTTTTTTTCTGGAGGTGGATACATATAGGAATCATTCTTCAAACAATATTTCCATTGTTGTATGTAACATTTTCTTGGTTCTAGATATTTTTTGAGGACCTTCCCAGTTCTGAGAGTCTGTGTTCTAGGAAGTGTCATCAGGTGAGTTGGGAAGTGTCACTCCATGAGTGTTTACTATTTTGTATCACTTGCTACCCTTCTGGGGGACAAGTCTCTCATTTCCCCCTGCTAGACTGGCAGCTCCTTGAAGGCAAAGACCATAGCTTTTCCATCTTTGTATTCCATCTGCCTGCTCATCCTGCCCCCCAGCCCCCACAACACTTAGCACAGGGTCCTCCACACCTAGGAAACACTCAACCACTTGTCCTTCACTAACTGTCTTTCCAGATTGATATGTGGAGATGAAAATGATTCTGTAATGCTAATAGAGAGGAAGGGGTATTGTAAAGCAAAGCCCCCCAGCTAGCCAGTTAAAAACTCGTGGTTTAAGGTTTGTTTATAGAGTGCATTTCTCACAATAAGAAGGAGAGGGAGAGAAAGGCTAGGAGCATCGCCTTGATTTTGCAGATAAGTAAACTGAGGATCTTAGATTATTGCCTCTGGTCCAGAAATTTGGAATCTTGTTAACAGCTATCTAAATGTTTACAGTACCATCCCCTACCCAAACTTTTGGTATATAATAAAGATCTCCAAATGCATTCATTGGCTTGGGGTGGGGGGAGGAAGTGGGGAGGGGGTCTTACACCTTTGTAGGAGTCCTTCCCTTATCATGTATGCACCCAAATCCCTGAGGTAACCCTGGACCTGTCCCCTGGGTCCAGGGTACCAAATTAGTTTTCTAGTCTGGGTTTCTTTAAGAAAATACGGTCACCTGTCGAAGTACAAAGGTGCCAGCCCATCCTGAAGATATTTAGCAGGTAAGGTTGTTCTGGCATTAAATAGAGCTGCTCCCTCTCCACAGCTCCCATCTTAGCAACACCCCTGGCAGAGGATGCTGTTGGGGGAGCAGCTTGGTATCCATTGCACACCAGGTAAGAGTCAGATGCATCCCATCACTTTGCCTGCTTTGCCTTCCAGGAATTGCCTCCACGCTATGCTAACTTTTGCAAGCTCTCTCTCCTTGCCTCAGAGCAGGCACCCGAGAGATGCTCTCCAACAGCTCTTGCTGTGCTGAAGCTTGTTTCTGGTGAGGCAGCGAGAAGAGAGAGCCCCAAAGCTCTGCATGCATGCCAGGTGCTGATTCCCAAATCCCAGCAGCAGCAACTTGCTCCCTAAACCCCCTCCCTAGCATCCCCTTACCTCTCTTTGCCTGGTCTAGGATCGGGTCTACTCCATAGCTAAGCCTGAGGGGTAAGAGAAATCTGTTTTGGATTCTCTCAGATTGATGCACTTGGAGGGAAAAGGTAGCTCATTCCCTTTTGGAAGAAAGCTGCTTTCCATCATGTAAATGAATGTAGGCAGACTGTCAATTTTACAGGAGAGAGAGAGAGAGAGAGAGAGAGAGAGAGAGAGAGAGAGAGAGAGAGAGAGAGAGAGAGAGAGAGAGAGAGAGAGAGAGAGAGAGAGAGAGAGAGAATTAAGCCACACAGACAACAGCCAATCAAGAATTCCAATAGGAATCTGTTATTTCAGATAAAAAGACCCCTCCAAGGAAAGCGAACCCTTCGAGGCAAATCAGGCAGCCTTGATGCTCAGCAGGTAGGTAATTAACTTTTCTCTGTGTCGCCAGGATTCATTAGGCACCAGCTTCCTGCGAAGTGATGCTCACCGGCCTGTGGGTCTTCACACAGGCTTTCAGCCCCCCTCCCTCCCCTCAGCCCCAGTCTGGTGGAAAGCTGCTGAGTGTAGTCATGCACTCTGATGGTCTCTGCCTGTCTGTGCTGGGTGAGATGACTTTGGGCCTCACCATACTTTTCCCTCTTTGAACAGGGCAGGGGGTTCCAGGAGTCTTGGTTCTGGGTTCTAGTTCTAGGCAAAAGACATGGGTGGCATCCTGCCAAAGTTGGCAGAAGGATGAAACTGGTAGGTGATAGGGAAAGGCAAAGGATGGAACTGGACTTTGTTTTAGAAATTGGTCTTGTGATGGCCACAGCAGCTCTGTGACTGTCTCTTCTCTGATTTGCCTTTTTTTTGGATAATGCATCACAGCAGGGGAAGTCTGCTTGGATCTAGTATGGATTAAGTAAAACCTACTTGGGCTTTTTCAACCCTGAAGATCTGAAATTCTCCCTGCTCCAAGCCAAGAAATTCTGCTCTGTTGCTTTCTCTCCTTGGGGCTGTCAGAGCCCAGGTGGCTGACTGGGGCCTCTGTGCAGTCTCCCTGACCAATGTACTTTCCAGCCACTCATTGGCGATGTCACAGCAGGCACTAGCAGAGTATTCCTGGCTGCCGGAGAATAGCCTATCCTTGGTGAGTTCTTTATTCTGTTTTTCTGTATCTAACTTCTTGCTAGGGGTGGGCTAGTGGCATGGGGAAGTTCAGGAGGCAAGATCTATCCATTATACATCTGTAAAAATTAGGGGGCTACTTGAATTAAAGGTAAATTCTGGAAACTGGAAGATTTTTTTTTTTTAGAAAAAGAAAAAAGAAGGTATATGAGTTTGAGTAAGTCAGTTAGAAATCACAAAATGTGAGAGCTGAAATAGACCTTAGAACCTCTCAAGTACATTTGACAGTTATATTGACTCCTTATTTGACAGATGAGGATAATGTGACTTTTCGGATCTCACACAGTGAGCCAATAACTAGAATTCTATTGTCCTGCTTTCTGTTTTCTAAAATGCAATTAGTTAGGCTTAAAGAGGACCCACTGAAGACTTTACTTCAGTTTTCTTACCTAATTATTTGGGGTTTAAGTGGAATAATCTCTAGTCTCCCCAGCCCTGAGCCTTCCAGGATTCTGGATCTCTATGTATAATTCTTGTGTATAGTATGAGTGACAAATTCTCAGTGAAGGCTTTGGATGCACGTTTGCTTGTAAGTTGACATAGCTCCTCAACAGAGATACAAGTCCCTTTGGTAGAAAACATGGCAGCAAGAGCAAGGTGGATGGCCAGAGTGTGACTGTGAACTGAAGAGTGAGTCACAATGAATGGAAAGAGACTTAGGTTTTGAGTCAATGGATCTGAATTCAAAACTCAGGTCAGTATCTTAGGATCATAGAATCATAGAGAGAGACCTAGAGCTGGAAGGGACCTCACACACCATCCAGGGTTTGTTGACCTCCATATTTAGGGTCCTGTGGGCTCTGGGAACTTTATTAAGTTAAGTGACTTGCCTGGGGCTACATAAATAGAAAGTGTCAGATGCAAGATTTGAACCCAGGCTTTCTGAATCCAAATCTTGGACTCTGTTTACTGTTGTCATTCTTTTGTACAAATGAGGACATGTCCCTTTCTCTCTTTGGACCTCAGTTTCTTCATCTATAAAATGAAGGGTTGGTAGTTCATTAAGTTCACTATGTTAAGTCACTTAAGATTATTTCTGTGAATCCTAATATCTTGTTAGGATTTCAGAAGAAAGTTGATAAACATTGATTTTCCCAAACATGGACAATTGACCAGCCAAAAAGTGGCTAATGCCTGAGATTGGACACAGCCTGGACTGAACTGGCAGTGAAAGTGGGGGGGGGGACACAAACAGGACAAGATACTGTTCGGAAGAGTCCTGGACAAGGCCAGTACGAGGTGAACCTCTGGTACGGCAGTGGATCCAGCTGTGACTGTATAATGACAGAGCCAGGTCTTGGGGCTATGGAGGAAAAAGATGAGAAGGAGGAGAGGAAAGAGGTGAAGGATGAGGAAGAGGAAGGGGAAAATACTCTATAAACATCCTAACCAAGCAAGCAAGCATAGGCTATACTACTGATAATAGCTATCCTAAATCCTTTGCAAATATCGTCTCATTTGATCCTCACAATAACCCTGGGAGGTAGGTGCTGCTCTTATCATTTCCTATTTTGCAGATGAGGAAACTAAGGCACTGAGCAGTTAAGTGATTAGCCCAAGGTCACATAATTAGTGCTGGAGGTCAGGATCTGAGCTGGACTCTCTTTACCCCAAAGTTTTATTCATTAAGTACTTATAATATGCCAAGAACTGGGTTTGGTCCTGAGGATACCAAAGGCAAGAGGGAATCCCTCAAGGAGCATGGATTTTATCAGGAGAGACACCATGTGTAAACAGACACCCATACGTACAATGGATACATATATACAAACATATATATGTACATGCATATATACAGTATACACCTACATAGCAAAGCAGGTGCAGGGCTCTTTTAAAAAAGTAATTAATAACCTTACTTTCTGCCTTAAAACCGATACTAGGTATTGGTTAAAAGGCAAAAAAAAAGTGATAAGGAATAGTCAATTGAAGTGAAGTGACTTGCCCAGAGCCACACAGCTAGGAAGTGTCCAAAACCAGATTTGAACCCAAGTCCTCCTGACTCCAGGTCTGATGCTCTATCCATTGTACCACTTAGCTGACTACCCTCCCCAATTCCCATTATTATTATTATTATTATTTTTTAGTATAAGGTTCTTAACCTGAGCTTAAGATAGATTCCAAGAGGTTTGTAGACTTGAAGGAGTAAAAAAAATTACATCTTTCTTTCCACAGGATTGGCTTCTTTTGCAATTCTCTGTATGTCATTTTATGTATTTCAAACATTATTCCAGGAGGGATTCCTTATTGCTGGGGAAAAATAGATGAGTTTGGAGTCAGACTATCTGAGTGTAAATCCTTCTTACCTGGGTGACTTGGGGTCTCATTTAACTCCTCTCTAATATAAAGAGGTTAAACGACTGGGTGGCCTTGAAGGTCCTTTTCCTCTAAAACTATGATCCTATGGCTTATTAGGCCATTTTCCCATATACTGAGCCTTGTAATATTCACCCATTTTTCTTAGGTCTGTCTTTTGAGGCCAATCAGAATAAGTTAAATACTTCACCAACAGGAAAGCCCTTTCTATACTCTTAGAAACTCATCGATGGTGCCTAGGAGGTGTTTAATAAATATTTAGTGATTGGTGTACTCTTAATTATTTTCTTAAATTCAGCAACCTATTTAATTTATAAAGTGCTATGCTCTGAGGGGGAGAAGGAAAATGTACATGAAATCAACTATGATTCCTGCTGGAGCTTATATGCTTATTTTTTTAAACTTTTAATGCCCATTTTGGAAGCAATACTGGGGATTGGTTCTGAGGTAGGAAAGGGGTAAGGGCTAGGCAATGTGGGTTAAGTGGCTTGTCCAGGGTCGTACTGCAAAGAAGTGTCTGAGGTCAGACTCAAGCCAGGGACCTTCCATCTCTGGATGTGGTTCTCTATCCACTGAACCACCCAGCTGGCCCCCCACCCCCAAGCTTATATCCTTTTAAGGATTAAAGTTGCTCAACTAAAATTTGAGCTGGCAACAAAAATGACACAAAGTTCTGTGCATGCATTATCAAAGCCTCTAGAAAGAATGGTTTCTTGGAGGGAAAGGCATTAGCGATTCTCTTGTCCAGTCCAGGCTTTCCCAGCACTGCCATTTCACTAAGTCATTGCTAAGCCTGCTGGAGCTGACTGAGAAGGGCTGGATGCCAAAGTTATTGCTTGAGCTGACTGTTAGAAGAAGCTAAGAATGATAAGAAATGGAAGTGGGAAGGGGGAAAATGCCAAGCAATATAAAGACATAGCTGAGGGGAAGCCAAGGGGCCAGTTTGGCTAGACCATAGAGCACATGGAAAGGAAGAGAATTTAAGAAGGCTGAAAGGTAGGATGGGGGTCCAGTTGTAAAGAAATTTAAATGCCAGGATAGGTGGGCACTATTATTATCCATATTTTACAGTTGGAGAAACCAAGGCACACAGAAGTTAGAACTTGGTCACAGAGTTAGTAATTAAAGTAGATTTGAATTCAGGTCTCTAGGAGCAGCGCTGTATCCACTGCTTTTAAATCATAGATCCAGTAAAAGAACAAAACCCCAAACAGTCCAAGCTTCTAGCATAGTACTGAGCCCTGAGTAGACACTTAATAAATAGGTGTTGGGGGCAGTTGGGTGACTCAGTGGGTTGAGAGCCAGACCTAGAGATGGGAGATCCTAAGTTCAAATCTGGCTTCAGACATTTCCCAGCAGTGTGACCCTGGGCAAATCACTTAACCCCCATTTCCTAGCCCTTACCACTCTTCTGCCTTGGGGCCAATACACAGTATTGACTCTGAAACAGAAGGTAAGGGTTTTAAAAAAAATAGGTGTTGAATTTTATCAATTACATGTGAATTTGGTTAATAGAACTGTCACAAATGCCAGTATATTGATTCTCAGTGCCAGAAGAATGCCCAGAGGTCTTCTAGTCCAATCCCTTCTCCATGGCAAGAATCCCTTCCATTCTGTCTTTAACAAATCATTAAATGTCATAGAATCATAGTGTTGGAAGGGCTCTTCTAGTCTAATTTTCAAAGTGAAATGCAATTTCTTTCTGCCACATTCCCCAAGAATATATTTGTCTCAGCTTAGAGACTTCCAGAGATGGGTAATTTATTCCCTAGAAAGGCCATTTGTTTTGCTACTGGGCTATTCTCATTGTTAGAAAGTTTGTTCTCCCTTTAAGCTGAAGAATTTCCGTGTACACAAAATGCAGGTTGGCCTTCATGCTAAAAAATCTGGCATAAGATCCCCGGAGTCTGTGAAAGAATGAAGGGGCTGCAAAGGACAAATCAAGAAACAAAAAGTATCTAAAGAAGTGCTGTCTTCATGTGAAAAGGCTGAAGGGTGGAAGATTGGGGTGGGGAAAGAAAGGGAAAGAGGAATCAATGAAACTTTGGGGTTATGGCACAGATCTGAGGCTCTTCCTAGAGAACACTTTCCCTTGGAATCTTTGGGGAAGAAGCAACTTCCTATGTTTATCAATCTGGGGGTGATAGGGAGGAGTTAAACAGGAGGCTCCTGATCAATTGCCTTCACCCTGGAATGATTGAGTGCTAGAGGGTGGGTAGGAGAGAAGAAAAGATGTTATTATCTGAAAGAAATATAAATAAACTCACTAGTCATTAGAAGGAGGTTTTATTTTCACTTTAGAATAGGTGTTCTTAACTTTTTTTGTGTGTCTTGTACATTGGCAGTCTGATAACTTATGGTCACCTTTCCAGATTAGTAGTTTTTAAATGCATAAAATGAAATATATAGGAATACAACAGAAACCAACTATATTGAAAAAAGTGATCAAAACTTTAAAAAAATGTTCATAGCCTCCAGGTTAAGAAGTTCTGCTTTTAACCTCTACAGTTGTTAAAAGAATCATAATGGGGTCTCTAAGCAGTCAGTGAATGCAAGGGAATGCATAGCATCTTGACCTCTGGCAGTAGAGAAAAGAGCCAGCTATGGTAGAAGAACCAGCTCTCCAGGAGAAATTTAATTTGCCTTTTCCCTTGCACATCTACTAGAAGTTAGTGAGTGAGGGAAGAAAGAAGAAAAGAGAGGAGACATTGTAAAAGATGCTCTAACTAGCAGGGAACAGGCTCTTTCCAAAAAAAAAAAAGGAGAGATAGAAAAGATAGGAGAGAGCCTTGAGAAACATGGTGTCAGAAAAGAAAGCCAATTATAGATCTAATATAGATTTAGCCCTGGTAGTTCAAAGAAGAGTTGGGTTTTCAAACTTTTCTGAGACCCTAATTCCCTTGTTTAGGCAGGTTTTAGGACTGAAAATATGGTAGTCCCTTTTGGTGAGGTAGGAGGAGAGAAGTGAACTTGCAGGAGCCAGGCTATCTTGAGGAAGAGGGCAATACTAGTTATCTACTGCTTTTCAACACCATTTATCCCTGGAGCAGGGCAATGGGCTCTGTGGCACATTTGAATGTCTACCTATTTTGAGTAGGGATTGTTTTATTCTTCCTGCTTTTATTTTTAGTATCTGGCACAGGTACCAGGAGCATAGCAGGTGTTTAGTAAATAACTGTTGACTGATTGTTTGATTGATTCAAGGCAGGCAAGGGAGACATATCCACAGGGTCTGCAGGGAGAGCTGTGCTTCTTGGGAATTCTCCTGCCTTCTCCAGCTCCAATAAATTTTTATTTGTTGAAGTCTTGCCCACTTAAGTTGCTTCTCCTTTCCTGTGGAGTGTATTCTGTATGATGTGTGTCTATGAGAGAGGGAAAGAGAGAAGGCAGGGACAGAGAGAGACAGAGACAGGCAGAGACTTGCAGGGGAATGGGAGATTTAAGCCTGGAGGACATGAGTAAATCCCCTTTCATTGCTTAGCTGAGTCATGAAATCAGAGACCACTTCTCTGGAACTGCTGTGGCCGCCATGTTCCTGAGGGAATCCTTTCCAGCAATGGTTCCATAATCCTAGGCTCTCTTCTCTGTCTCCTCTAAGCTCCACCTCAACCTAGGATGTCTTTTATGCTGGTTACTCCCCTGGGTATGTTTGTGGTTCCTGATTGGTGCAAAAATTCCTAGTTATGGTTCTGAGGCCTGGCAAATTGACAGAAATGGCCATTTCTGTCTCAGCCTACTTGATGACCATCATGTGAAGTCTGAGCAATTCTGATTTAGGATCTGAGAGTCACATTTCTTCCTAGGTCTCTCTCTACAATTCCCACTCTCTCACCAAAGGGGACCCAGGCAAGGAAGATCAGTCAGTTAGAGTGAGAGTCTCCCCCTCCCCCAATGGCTTTTCCTGTTCCCTAATTAGCAGACATCTTGGTGTAATAACTTCTGGTTAGAGAGCAGGAAGGGCCTGTTAAAGCAGATAAAAGAATGAGCCATTTGCAAGGCTCTCAACTTTTCTCCCATTTCATTGCAGCTTAGGGACTATAACACTGGTGACTTTTTTTTTTTTACATAAATTTTCTCACCTAACAACACACATGACTGTGTTATTTCTACTTTTATAACATTTCTCAAACCCATGTTGCTTTCTCTCCATTCATCCAGCCTTCAAATAGGTATAGGTCCTCATCACTGTTTGCCTACACCATGTAATTGTCTTCTAGAGTTAGCAGGGTAGTACAGTGGGCAGAGAGCTGGACATAGAATCAGGATCACCGGAGTTCAAGTTCAAGTTATGTGACTCCAGGAAGCATTAGAACCAGGATTTGAACCCAGGTGTCCAGGTTCCAAATCTAGACATACAAGAATTTTATCTAAGCCTGTAAACATTAAAATTAACATACAACAACTAAGCATTATATTTTATAAAGTTTTATTAATAATAACTAAAGCAATAGAGCTGCCTAAATTCAGCAGGTTGCAGGTCAAAAAGAGGGCATGGGAAGAGTCACAGCCAACTTAAATCAAGGACACAGGAAAAAGATTCTAGGTAATACAGAAAGGAACTTTGGGTAATTTTAGGGGTTCAAGAATTTCCAAATATACAAGACCATCCTGGGCAGCATGAGTTTCCCCTGGAACTACCCTTGCCCCATCAAGAACATCACTTAAGGGTGTTGACAAAGGATGCTGCTTCCAGAATTTGGGACTTAAGGAGATATCTGACTTGTCTGTGAAGGTGTTCTTCTTGTGATTCATCCTACATAGGATGCCAGCTTCATATCCCTAACGGGAAAGCTGTGAACAAGCTTCTCTTCTGCTCAAAGCGCCCATAGACTACCAAATAAGTTCTAAGATATTTAAGGCTGATAATTGTGGTCCTCCAATACCAGATTTAGCTTCAACCAACCCAAAAGGAATACATTCCCATCTCCATAGTGTTCTTCTCTATGTGTACTTAGTCTGGGTCCTATGATTTCCCTAGGGATAGGGAACTCCAGGTTAGGAAACTACCTTTACTAATGCAGATCAGCAATCATTTTGCAAATTAAGACCTTAGAGAGAAGTTAGGGCTCTGTCCAAGGGAAGTCAGATCTGGGAACTTCTTGAAAACTCTTCTTGATTGAGTCCAGTTCTCTGTCCAATAGGATATGATATCACCACTTGTCTCAAATAATAATCATTCTGCTCCAGACCTGTGACTTCAATGGTATGGAGGAATTCGCTTGTATGAGAATTTAATCTAACAACAGAATGTTGGTCAGGGACTTGTCCATAACCTATAATTTTAGACTCAAGAGTTGCCTGTAACTTGGACATATCAAGTGATTTTCCCAGGGTCATATAGCTAGAGACAGGATTTGAACATGGGTCTTTCTGGCTCCAGGGTTCTCCCTCTATTTGCTATGACACTCTTACTCAAGTTAATAATGATAACAATAATGTTAATAATAAAAAAATATTTGTATAATACTTTAAGGTTTAGAAAGAACTTTCTCCAAATCACTATGGGAAGTAAGTGGTGTATTATTTTGGCTTCATAGATAAGGAAACTGAGGCACAGAAAGATTAATACAATTGTCCATGGTCACAGTTTACCTCTAAGTCAGAATTTGAACCCAAGTCATCTGACCCCATTCCAGTGCTTTTAATGTATTCTCCCCATGCTGCCTTTCTTGCTCATGGTCCCTAACTCTTACAAGTTTTTCCAGACTCAACTCATCAGCTGTTTTCTTTAATGAAGTCTTTCTGGGTCTTCTTCAGTGTTCCCTTTCCCTCCTCAAGACCCATCCCATCTAGATGTAGTCTCTTCTTCATATGCTCACATAGACCTTTCTAGTTCTCATAGTCTAAATTGTAGGGTAATTATTTGTATTCAGGTTTTTATCATCACTAAAGATCCCATGTTCCTTGAGGGAAAGGACTGTGTTTTATCAACCCATAACTTCATCCTGCACAATCAGAATAAATAGATGAATGAATGATCCAGTCCTATTTTGTGGCTCAGATGAGTGAAAGTTAAAGCTTCTCTAGTACCAGACTAATCAATACCTATAAAGCACTTACCTTAATGGCCTTTGCTCTGTTGATCAGCCCATCTCGTTGGGCACTTCCAATGAGCACATCCACTTTCATCCTTGGAGATCGCTGTAATGTTCTAGTTGGAGTCTCTTGGAGATAGACACCATCAACCACTGGTCCCCAGTAATGAAATGGGCCACTTATTGCCAAGAGCTGGGTTTGGGGTTTAAAGAGATGCGATTGTTTATTATCATGTAGTCTTTATTTTATGCTCACTAGGAATTGTTTATTTTCACTTATAAGGATTCCCTATATTTTTACAGAAGAATAGAGAAGCTTAGGAGCAGCTA
This sequence comes from Monodelphis domestica, assembly GCF_027887165.1. Lineage (NCBI taxonomy): Eukaryota > Metazoa > Chordata > Mammalia > Didelphimorphia > Didelphidae > Monodelphis > Monodelphis domestica. Next base: position 124,019,386 of record NC_077229.1, read on the forward strand.
GGTGGCACAGTGGATTGATGCTGGGCCTGGAGTCAGGAAGACTCATCTTCCTCAGTTCAAATCTGGTCTCAGACACTTAGCTGTGTGACCCTGTGCAAGTCACTTCATCCTATTTGACTTGGTTTCCTCATCTGTCAAACTGAAGAAGGAAATGGCAAACCACTTCAGCATTACCAAGAAAACACCAAATGGGGCCATGAATAGTTGACTGACTGAGAAATAACTAAATAACAAAATAAAAAAGAGATTAATAAATTGTTGGACTTCAGATATGTCTAATACAACTCTCTCCTATTACAGATGAGTAATTTAGATAAAATGATTTGTTCAAAGTCACATAGATATTAAGTATAAAAGTGAGGGCAAAACCTGAGGCCAATGGAATACTAATCCAGTTATCTTCCTAATGTTCCTATTTGGAAGTTTCATCTGTATGGCTCTTCATGACTCCATTTGAGATTTTCTTGGCAAAAATACTAGAGTTTTTGCTATCTCTTTCTCCAGGTTAGATAAGGAAACTGAGGAAAACCAGGTTAAATGTCTTACCCAAGATCACAGAGCTAGTAAATGTTGGAGGCCAGATTTGAACTAAGGGAGATGAGTCTTTCTGACTCCAAGCCTAGCACTCTACTAACTACCTTGCTATTCCCTGCTTCCTTCCTTAGTATATTATTAATGTCATTGAAGCTCTATGGGTCTCAGTATCCAAGTAACAAAAAAAAATAGGGCTGTATTGTGGACTAAAAACCAAAGCTATTTTTCAACATGAACCAGAATTATGATTTTATTAGTAACAGAAATTCCCTGTAAGGAAGCTTCCCCTACTAATGCAGATTGGTAGCTACTCAAAAATTTATAATATTTGATAGTTGTCAACGGACACTGAGAAGGCAGAGAACTTCCCCAAGTGTCACATAGCCTATATGGGCCAGCAGTAAGACTTGAACTCAGGGATTCCTGACTTTAAGGACAGATTTCTATCTACTATCCCATACTTTGTTTTTGTTCTTTAAAAGAAAATCCATTTGGGGTAGCTAATTTGTATTTAGGCCAATGCAACATCCCAGGTGATGACATCGCAGGTGCCAAGCATTATAACACTACAAGATTCCCTCTACTTCCTCCTTCAGTGCTCACCTTGGTTTGAGCATTATTGAGGATGTCAGCAGGTTTCTGGCGGAGGCAGGACATCATATCACCTTCAGGAGAGGTTGGACAGTTGACTTCCCCGGCGAGAGCTGCTGCCTGTTCTTGAGCCCTTTTCTGGCTAATTGTTGCTGCAGGAGAGAGGACTGAGCCACCCTAGAAGAGAATTCAGGCCCCATAGCCAGTTATATTGGTGACCAGAAACCCACCCCATGCTAGATGAAAAGGTCAATGCTGAATTTTGTCATCAATCATCCACATTCAAAACTCAGTACCACATTAATCTGTAGGTGTCGCTCTCCCAAACATGACTTTTACAGATACATGTAAATATATATGTATATAATATAACATAAAAGTGAAGTGCAGTCTCTAGTCAATGTTATATTTTTTAAAACCATTATCTTCTGTCTTAAAATCAATTCTAAGTGTTGGTTCCAAGGTAAAAGAGCAGTAAGGACTAGACAATTGGGGTTGACTTGCCCAGGGTCACACAGATAGGACATGTTTGAGGCCAGAATTGAACCGAGGACCTTCCATCTTGAGATCTACCTTAGCTGCCCCTCGGTGCTTTCTTTCTTTCCTTTCCTTCCTTCTTTCCTTCCTTCCTTCCTTCCTTCCTTCCTTCCTTCCTTCCTTCCTTCCTTCCTTCCTTCCTTCCTTCCTTCCTTCCTTCCTTCCTTCCTTCCTTCCTTCCTTCCTTCCTTCCTTCCTTCCTTCCTTCCTTCCTTCCTTTCTTTTTCTCATCTGTTAAATGAGGTCCTTCATAGTTCTCGATCCATGACCTTATGGACCTTTGATTTTACATTTATGCTGGGGGCAACAAGAAACTACTGATCATATCTTTATCATAGTAATATTAATTTGACAGGCAGGTGGAGGATGAATCATGGATTGGAAATGAGGAAACAGAAGGCAGTGAGTTTAGTCAGGAGCCTATTGAAATAGCTCAGGTAGAGGTGATGATAGCCATAATTAGGACAGAGATTATATGAGTGGAAAGGAGAGAGATGTTAGAGATGTTGTGGAAGTAGAATTAGTAAGTCTGGGTAACAAGTCAGTGTCTCAGTGACCCTGGGCAAGTCACTTAACCCCCGCTGCCTAGCCCTTACCTCTCTTCTGCCTCAGATCCAATACACAGTATTGATTTTAAGATGGAAGGTCAAAAAATAGAAAAGAATCCATATGAATGTACACATCATGGAAGAAATGGGGTGAACAAAGGGAGAGAGATACGAGTGGGAATGTTCTATTTAAAGAACAAACCATTATTATATTTGAAACAAAAGATTCCTATAGGAACTGAGGAGTTTTGCTAGATTAGATTAGACTCGTGTCATATACGCCTCGAATACCAGGCTAAGTCTGAACCTGATCATATAGGCAATAAGAAATCATTGTAGATATCTGAGCATAGAAGGGACATGATTCGAAAGAATAAATCAATCAGTCTGAGGCTTTTGGGCTTTCATGAGTGGAAATTCTTGATATATTTAAGATAGGATTGGATTCATACACAATTTGTTATGAGCAGATGCTTGAGAACAGGAGGTATTCCTACAAGATGTCATATCATTTACCATTTAAATTGAATTTGGGCCTTTTTAAGATAATTCATTCCAAGGATATAATATAGTACAACCAGCCCCTGTGTCCATTTTTTAAAAAATCAACTATACTAGAAACCAAGGTGTTTTGTGTATCCTGCTGATGCAGTGGAGAGAGTGCCAGCTCCAGAGTCAGAAGGACCTGAATTCAAATCTGGACTCAGTTACTTACTATTTATATATTTACCCTGGCCACATCACGTAATCCTGTTTGCCTTATTTTCCTTATTTATAAAATGAGCTGGAGAAGGAAATGGCAAACCACCCCAGTATCTCTGCTGAAAAAAACCCCAAATGGGCTCACAATGAGTCAGATTAAATAGCAACCATAAAGGGTCTGGGAAAAGGCTGGCAGAGCTAGGAGCTGGTAATAGGATCAGAGATCCAGAGTCAGAGTCTTTTATTCCACTTCTGACCCTCTATTTTACAAGTAAGAATACTGAGGTCCAGAAAGGTGGTGGTGGCAGATGGGATAGCCTGACCCAAGCTCACACAGGTAGTGAACACATGGAAGAGCTGGAATCCCAGCCAGTCTCCCTGACCACACATTTAATGCTTTTCTTCATCAAGTCCTTGTTTCGGATGCATTTCCTCAGCAGCCCCTTCTGCCCCTCCCAGCACTTCCCACAAAAGACATAAGTGCAGGATGATAGAAAATGCAGAAAGCGACTGGCCGGGAGATCTGGCCCTTTTCTCCTACCTTTAACTAGCTACTACTAGTATATTATACTATATTACTCTATTGCCCTTGACTAGTACCACTCTGGGCAAATTTCTTTTGGAAAAACGAGAGATTAAAGACTTCGCCTTCTTGGGCTCTTGGATTTATGATTCTATGAATAATGTATATATTGAGAGCGGTTTCCTCTGATAGATTAAACATCCTCATATATTATGAAATACATACAAACTTGCTGTCAGCTACCGGTACAGCTTGATGAGGAGAGGTATAGTGGGTGGCCCGGTTCTTGCATTGCTAGATCCCTCAGTAAGAAATCATACATTCTCATCCATCTTTTTAGAGGATGCAAGGAGGTAAGTATTTATAAGCACTTTCTATGTGCCAAGTCCTGTGCTAAATGCTTCATGATTATTATCTCAGTCGTTCTTCACGAGCCTGCTGGAAGGGAGGTGGTGTTATTACTCTCCTTCTATAGATGAGGAAACCAAGGCAAAGCCCAGTTAAATTGAAGCAATCAGAGCCACCCAGCTAGTAAGAGTCTAAAGCCAGATGAGATCTTAAGCCTTCCTGGCTCCCGTCCAGTTCTCTGTCCCCAACACCACTCAGCTAGGAACAATCAATGAAAAGACTCTTAGAATGTATAGAATGCAAGATCTAGAAAAGTTCTACTCCCAACTCTTTATTTTATACATGAAGACATAGTCCTAGAAAGGGAAATTGGGTCTCGAGACATTGGAAGGACTTTGGAAGAATTGGAATTGGAAAGAATTGGAAAGGACTTTGAAGTCCAACGAGTTTAATCATCCCATTTTGCAGATGAGTAAGTAGAAATTCAGAAGAGGTAGAGAGAAATCTTCCTTTTGAAGCTCCCTTTGTAATTTATGTATTTTTAAAACCCTTACCTTCTGACTTAGAATCAATACTGGGTATTGGTTTCAAGGCAGAAGATTGATAAGGGCTAGGCAATGGGGGTTAAGTGACATGCTCAGGGTCACATAGCTAGGAAGTGTCTGAGGCCACATTTGAACCCAGGACCTCCCATCTCTGATCCACTGAGCCACCCAGCTGTCCCCTCCTTTTGTAATTTAGAGCAGTGACTTTGTAGTTCTTCCCCCTGTCCCGTCTTCCCATATAGGAGAAATATTCCCAACTTTGAGATCAATCTATTTCAGTTTTTCTAGACTGAGACTCTTAGATGGTTTTGTGTCATGGGCCCTTTGGGCAGCCTAGTGAGGTCCATGGACCCCTGCTCAGAACAATGTTTTTGTATTTACCCAAAGTCATGTATTCCCAGGTTAAGCTTTCTGGTTTAGATAGAGATTCCAAAGATTCCTGCTTGGTTTTCAGAACTGCCAGCACGACCAGTTATAAAACATTTTATGTCATTAGTCCCATGTGAAAGAAAGTGTGAGGATTGCAAAACCACATTCCGCTCTGTAAAGGGTCTGCGCTAACAGACAGCCTAAACAATAACTCTCCATCCATGTAGAACTTGGCAGCTTCAGGATCTAATTTAAAGACCCTAGAGATGCCCGACGCACAAAACAACACGCCATGACTGGGAACACTGAAAAGCAGCATTTTCAGTGCCTGACCATATTTGACAAAAGCTGGGACTCATAGAGCCTAGAATGCCAGAGCCAGTCCTCTTGCCCATTATTCTATAATCTAGCCTTTGCATTGGTTGACTCTGTGTCTGGAATGATCTCTCACCTCACTCCTGCCTTTTGGTACCTTTGGCCTCCTTCAAGACTCAGCTGGAATAAAACTTTGCCAGCTATCCTTCTCCCAAGGCTTTCCCTAGGAGATTCCCTTCCATTTGTTTTATGTGTATCTTGTATGTGGCTATTTCTTGATATGTATCTTCCTCATTGTTGGGTAACTAAGTGGCAGAATAGAGGGAGCCCTGGGCTTGGAATCAAGACTCCTTTTCCTGAGTTAGAATTCAGATCTCAGACATTTATTAGCTGTGTCCCCTGGGCATTTAATCACTTACCCTGTTGGCCTCAGTCTCCTCATCTGTCAAATGAACTGGAGAAGGAAATGGCAAAAAACTCCAGCGTCTTTGCCAAGAAAACCACAAAATAGGGTTACTAAGAGTCAGGTATGACTGAAACAACAGAACCACAACAGCAACCTCCATTGAAAAGTAAACTCTGGGAGGGCCAAGCTTGTTGGGATTTTTCTGTGCCCAGGACCTAGGAGGGACTGACTTTATGACATAATCCATGTTTAGAACAAAGAATGGTAATGCTATTTGACATCCTCTAACCCAACCTCCTCATTCTACAGATAAGAAAACTGAGGCCCAGACAGAAAAAAATGCCTTGTTTCTCTGGTTACAGAGCTAGCCAAGACAAGAGTCCAAGGCTCCTGGCTCCTGAGACTCGACTTGTTCCGTGATAGCGCATTAACTTTTTTGACCTTTATTGCCAGCACAGCCTACATTTCATTTTCTTTGTGAGCATGCCGTGACTTTTGAGAATGAAGTGGATTTATATTTTGTTTTTTTTTCTTCTTAACAGAAAGCTACACAGAAAATTCAAGGTCATAGGAAATTTAAGATCTGAAAGGCCTCAACCTCAAAACTTCAGAATTAATCAGAACACAGGACAAACTAACCTACTTTTAAGAAAAAAGCCCAAATATTAACTCTTTGGCAAGATACAATCTCTAAGACAGGTCCCTTGACTGTTCATTTCTCTAACTCTTCTGTGGAAAGCCAGGGTTCCTGATGAGGAAGTGGTTAAGGGCATTGGCTTGCCTAATTTCACTAACCCACTGAAGAACTTTCCACTTTCACAAAGTTACTTTGAAAAAAAAAAACAGACCCTTATATGAGAAAAATTATGTAAAATGCTGGAGCAAACCCCGGGTTTAGACCTAGGTTCATATTTCAAGTACAACATTTACTAGTTGGGTACATTTCACTTCTCTGAGACTCCAATTTTCTTATCTGTAAAATGGGGTAGCTAGGTGGTACAATAGAGAGAGTGCTAATCCTGGGGTCAAGAGGACTTGAATTCAAATTTGGCCTCAGACACTGCATGACCCTGGTCAAGTCACTTAACCTCATTTGACTCAGTTTCCTCATCTGTAAAATGAGCTGAAGAATAACATGACAAACCATTCTAGTACATTTTCCCCAAAACTCAAATGAGATCATGAAGAATCAGACATGATTAATCGACTAAACAATAAAAAATGGTGATATCATGCACTTCATAAAATTGTAGATTTATAGCTAGAAGGGATCTAAGAGGTTACTGAGTCTAATGCCTTTATTTTACGAATGAAGAAATTAAGACAGAACATAGTTAAATGATTTGCATAGAGGGACACAGCTAATGCATAGATGAGGCAGAATTTGAGTCTAGATCTTCTAGACTCCAAATCCAGTGCCTACCAACTATCCCATTTGTAAAAGACAGCACTTACAGATGCTATATAAATGTGAACTATTATTGTTAGCCCATTTTACAGATGAGATAAATGGGACCCAGAGAATTAGAGTCTTATTCAAGTGGACATGGATGAGAGAAGACAGTTAGGACTTGAATTCTAGTTTCTTGATTTAGTCTAGTGTATCTGTTGCCTTATTTCCCTCCTGTCCTCCTGATCTACTTCAAACCTGTGCACAAGGAAATTGTTCCATTTTTGTCATTTAAAATACACATTCATTGAATAATAACTTTCATTTCTATAGAGTTTGGTACTTTACAATGTCAAGCACATAGTAGGTGTTTAATCAATGCATGTTGAGCAAATAAGCAACAGCTTCTATTTATACAGTGCTCTGAAAATTTACTAAATACTTTCTTTCCAACAACCAACTCAGGTCTCATGTTCTAGTCTGATTAGCTCTACTTAACTATGATACCAGAATTTTCATTATCTGTTGGAGGAGTGCGAACAGTCCTTTGGCCCCTGAAGCATCCATCGTCTAAAGCTGACCTAGCTATCAAAAGGCATTTGGGTTTCCTCTAACTTCTGGTCCTCAAAAATAGAATAGGATGGAACCACATTTGCTAACCATGCTTTGTCTCTCTAGGGCTTCTGGGTCCTCAAAGATAAAAGTGTCCTCAGTTATCCACATGAGTAGCCACCATAGGCTTCTTGTTCACACACTTGATGTGAACTTCTAGGTAGAAGATGGCAAAAGTAAAAGCAGAAGCAAAAAAGTATTTAGTCATTTCAAATACTTGAATTGGACAGGTCGAGATCCTATTGCTTTCTCAAGGCAGTCAACAGGAAGACAGAAATATCCTTCCCCCCCAACAAAAGTTATGCTTTTTTAACTAGGGGGTATTCTCCTGGAGAGCAGTTACCATTTCATTCATTCTTATCTCTTCCAGAATCAAGAAAAACCCTTATGAAGATTAACAGCACAATACACCAAGGAGATTGATTTATTCTTTAATGAGGGGTTGGTCTAAATGAATGTTAAGGTCCTTTACCATTCAGAGATTTGATGAATCTATGATTAAAATACTCATATACTTAACTGAAAGCCTAGTTTAATGCCAGTTCCTCAATGAAGCCTTTTCTGATTCTTCCAGCTGGGAGTGGGAGTGATCTCTACTACCCTGGTCCTCTTTCAGTGTTTAGATTGTAAGCTCCTTGAGAATAGAGACTATCTTTTGCCTCTTTTCATATCCCAATGTTTAGCCCAGTGCCTGGCACATAGTAGGTACTTCATAATTGTATAATGATTAATTGATTGTTTGTGGACCTTCCCCCCCAGCACCTGTCCAAAGGCTAAAACTCCCAGTCTTCAATGACTTATATGACTAGAGAAATGACCTTAGAAACCTTCAAGTTGCCCCCATATTTGAGAAGAACATTTCCTAAGTTATCCCTGAGACGTTTTTGGGCATTCTCTCCTGGAAGTCCTCCAGTGGCATCACATTCCTCTTTTGGACAGTCCTGACTTTGTCAGGCTTGCAGTGGAGGAGACTGTGAAGGGAAGGCATTCCACGTATGGGAGTGGTAGCAGCAAAGACACAGAAGCAAGAATGTGAAAAGCTTGTTTGGGGAGAGAGTCGACCGACTGGTCTGGTTGATAGAGCCATTTCTGTCTTTATTAGGTCACTTATAATCTGTCTTGAATTTATACACTTAGTTACTGAACTACTTTATCTGGCTGCCTACATTATGATAGACCTCCCTTTAGGGGAGAGATTATGCCTTTTTTCAAACAATGTTTTTTGGAGACTAGATCTCCCTATCTGTCTCATGCTGGATGTGGAATAGCCACTCATGGACTCTGTTTCCAGTCTAGATGGGTTCACCCATCTTTAGATATCTTGAATCATCCTTCCAAATCCCACTCTAGACAATATCGGTGCAAGACTTAGTATGGACACACAATTGGCTTAATCTCTTTCTCAGGTCAGAACTTCTGAGCTCAAGGGATCCACTTGCCTTAGTCTTCTTGGTAGTTGATATTAAAGGAATACATTACTACTCCTGGCCCAGGAATCATATCTTATTCATTATAATGTCCCTCTGGAGTGCCCAGGAGAAGACTATGCACAGAAAGGCAGCATGGGGTAGGAGATGGAAACTTGGAGTCAGGAGAGATGGGCTACAGCTTAGATTTGCAATTTCCCAACTGTATATTCTGGGTATAGTCTTACTTCCTTTTACTACCCTTTAGGCAGTCTCCATTCTAGTCAAATGGGCCTGCTGGTTGTCTCCTACTCGTGATATTTAATTTTTTGTTTCTGTGGCTTTATAGAACTGGACTCTCACATCTGGAATACAACCTCCTCTTCACCTTTCCTTGGTAGGATCCATGGTTTCTTGCTCTCTCTTCCCCCACTCAAGTTATTGGAACTCTCCTCTTTGAAATTATACTAATATGTATACATGTTAAATCCTGCCTCCTTCTACTCCCGCATCCTCAGTGAAATGTAAGGGGAAAGTTCTGTTCTTTTGTCTTTATAAGCCCGGTACCTAGCAGTGTGCTTCCTACACGTGGTATGATGCTTAATACATGCTTTTTGACCTGAATTGAATTGAACTCAGTAAGTTATTTTGAGCTTCAATGTTCTTATCCATAAAATGAGTATAACAATCTTTGCATTTCAAACTTCATAGGGTTGTTGTGAGGTTCAAAGAGTTAATGTGTATAAAGGCATTTAGTTATGGAAAGTATTCTTTAAATGAAAAATGTTATTATAATAAACATTCAGCAAACATTTGTTGAATTAAAAGGAAGTTTTGGGTAGTGATGTGACCTAGAGAAGGGTCTGTCCTCTGTCCTCACAGAAGATTAATGTAGCAAAGCATGCAGAGGGTAGATTTGGGAGTGTAGAAGCCCAGAAAGAAGGAAAGCTTTCTCTGGTCCAAGCATGGAGTGATAAGAACTTTATGTAGAATAGAAACCATGGGCTATTAAAGAAAGAGATGGAAAGAGACACATTGAGAAGGAAAAATCAATGGAATCTGGTGTATGTGCACAAGAATTGTGGTTTTGAGATGGGCGTGAGAATTTATTTTTCATATATACTGTATTAATTCCTATATCAGGGTCCTAAATTAGAAATGCCCCAATCAATTCCTGTATATTTGAAAGGATTGCTGTGTTGGGGTTGTGGATCACAGGCACCATTAGACAATAGGTTTCCACATTACTTTGTTCTTAGTAATCCAAAGAAATGTGTTCCTTTTTACAAAATCTGGCTAGTAGAAAGCTTTTACAGAGATCCTTTTCCTGCGTACATCACCTGTTGGTGTGGGAAAGGGCTGAGATGAATCACCTCCTAATTAGCTCCTTGCCAATTAGAAACATTTTTCTATGGAAGAACTGAATAGTAAGCTCCCCACATTGTATATAGATACCTGGACTAGGAGAATGGGTACTCTTTTAACTACAGAGAAAATCATTTGACCAGATTAGGATTTCTTGACTAGTCAATTAATGAATTATTTTAAAATGAATGCCTCTCAAATAACTTAATTGTTACATAAGTATCAGAAGTGAAGGGAACATTTGTGGCCAGGGAATTGAGACAAGGCAATTAATTGTCTTGCACAGGGATTGAAGCCACAGGAAACCTATTGCTTCCAGGAAAAAATACAAAATCCTCAATCTGACATTTAAAGACCTTCACAATCTGACTTCCATCTCCCTTTTTTAGTCCTATTTGATAATTCCCTTTCACACATTCTTTTTCAGTCAAACTGGCTTGCTAGCTAGTGGTCATATGCAACATTCCATCTCTAGCTTCCATGACATCTTTGAACAGGTGGTCTTCCATTCCTAGAATACTGCTCCCTCCACCCTAGGATCCTTAGCTTCCTTCAAAGCCCAGTTCCATTGCCACCTGCTTTTCAGAACCACTCCTGATCTTCCCTGCCAATCCTGCCTGTCTTCCCTACCAACCCTGGATATCTTCCTCTTGAAGTTAATTTGCTTCCCTTTACATTAAATGTTGATAGATCACAGTACATGGTTCATACACAATCACATTGTAAACTCTTTAGGGGCAAGGGCCACTTCAGCTTTGTCCTTTACTCCCCAGTGACTAGTATACCAGCTAGCAGAGAGTAGTTACTTAATAAATATTTGTTGAATTGAATTAAATTGAATCTATCCAATTCCTTTCTAACCTAAACCAAGTTCAAGGCCGACCACTACCATGAAATATTCCTCAATTATTTCTCTGATGCTAGTAAATATCCCTGCCTTTGAAATCCAATTTTGCTTTTCATCTGAACTACACAATTTAGTACTTAATTATAGCTTGTCTTTTGCTATTCATTGTGGTTTCCTTTGGGTTAATCTTGTCATTCCAGCTCCTTGAAGGAAGAGACTGTGTTTTCTTCTCTATTCCCCATAAAATCTAGCATGGGGCTGGATATACAGTAGGCATTAAATATATATATATATATATATATATATATTTTTTTTTTTTTGTGAATCAATTTAATGGAAAGTCATGGAATGGGCTACCCAATAACTCCACTCCCTATGCCTGTTCACATCTCCCTTTCCTAAAAAGAAACCCCCTTTCCTGATCATTATTCTTCTCTATCTGTTGTGTACCATTTCCCTATTAAACCTAATAAGTTCCTTTAAGGTAGGTACTGTCTTATTTATGACTGTGTCTCAATACCTAAAGCATTTAAGAAATGATTAAAAATATTTTTCATTTCCATTCCAAATGACTCAGATAAATTGACTTCCTAAACCCAACACATTATTATTGTTCTCTTTAATGTATCCATATTTAAAATGTTTTGTCTACTTGATTCCTAGAAGAAAGAGTTTTACTATAATTTGTAACTCTTACATCTTGGCAAAACTTTAATGGGACAATGATAATTAGTAAAACTTTAATCTTGGAGAATCAGCCTTAGGGTCTAGAGATATTTGCTTCCTTATATTCACTTAGTGAAAATTGTTGGTTTCCTGTACAATTCCCCTGTTTATTTGAATATAAAATTGCAGGGAACTTGAGTGATACAAAAAGGGTACTGAAGTCTCTCTTCTCAACTTTTATTCTTGGAATGAGGGGACTGGAATCATCGAAACTGGATAGAGCAGGAGTAGCTAGGTGACTCAGAGCCAAACCTAGAAATAGAAAGTCCTAGTTTCAAATGTGGCTTTTTCCTACCTATGGGACCCTGGGCAAGTCACTTAACCCCCATTGCCCAGCCTTTACCACTCTTCTATCCTGGAACCAATACACAGTATTGATTCTAATGGATGGTAAGGTAAGGGAGAGAGGGAGGGAGGAAGGAAGGAAGGAAGGAAGGAAGGAAGGAAGGAAGGAAGGAAGGAAGGAAGGAAGATAGAGCAAAGTCTGGAATCAAGAAGACCTGGGTTTAAATTCTGGGCCTTGGACATTAGCTAAATGTTCCTAGGCAAGTCACTAAAAATTATTATCTGTTTAATTTCTTTATTTGGAAAATGAAGGTATTAGGTACTTATAGCTCTTACCTCACAGGAATGTTGTGAGACTCAACTGAGACAATGGGCATAAAGTACTTTCAAAAACCTCAACAAAAACCTTAATGAAAGCAGACAAATCAATTGTTAAGTTCATTTTTTTTTGTTGTTATAATTATGAGTTTATTTTTTTGATGGTTCAGATAGAAGTAGTGCTGAGAAAGATTATTCTGCTAACAATAAATGTTTATGAGTGATTTGATTTTGCCATTATTTCTTTATACTTAATGTTCTAAGAACTGTTGCTCAGATGTATAGTCACTATGTTTTATTGCTGAATCAAAGTGTTGAGTATAAGCTCCTCCTCCTCTTTACGGAACTCACAAATAGCACCCCTGGAAACAGCAAACAGGACAACAGAGATGACAGGCACTTCCTCTGGTTCCCATATCGTTTTGATCTCCTTTGCTTCATCTCTACATCTTTAAAACTCTTTAGTTTCAAGTAGATTAGAGTTTCGAGTAGACTTAGAGATTATGAGTATTCAGAATATTGACATTTATTAAATTATTGCTTTTACATTTTTATGGATTGGTGTTTTGTCTTGGTAATGATTAATTATTATATTGGCAATGCATACTTTTGTAGTCCAAATATATGTGATGGACAGTCATGGTATAGTGGACAGAGCCCTGGATTTGAGACAGAAGAGCTAGATTCAAGTCTTCTCTCTTCCATTTACTAGTTGTGGAATCACAGGCAAGCCAATCTCTTTTTCTAAGACCCAGCTTCTTTATTAATAAAATGAAGGAGGGACAGCTCGGTGGCTCGTTGGATAGAGTCAATCTGGTCTCAAATACTTCCTAGCTATGTAACCATGGGCAACTCACTTAACCCCAATTGCCTAGCCTTTACAACTCTTTTGTCCTGGAACTGATAGTTAATATCAATTCTAAGATAGATCATATGGGTTCTAAAAAATAAAATAAAATGAAGGATGAGTTGACTTCTAGGATTCCTCAAGCTCTAAAATTCAATGAGCATCCCATTTCCTAATAATGCCTTTCCAATGAATTCAAGAAACTTTATTAAGTGCCTATTCTGTGTAGAATCATGTGCTAGATGTTGGGCATACAGAGATGATATAAACCAATATGTATCCAACTAACCATAATAGAGGAAAGATGTGTTCATTGTGAAAGTGAGGTATACGAGGTTCTGAGAGAAATTGCAAGACGAGAAGATTATTTTTAGCTGCAGAGATAAGGAAATGCTTCATGAACGAGGCAACTAGTTGAATCCAGAAAGGGGCAGGGTTGGAGGAGAGTCCATTTTCCATTCCAGTTGGATGAGGGTTGATGAGGGAAGAGAATAAGCATTTCTATAGCTCCTGCTATGTACTTGGCACTATGCTAAGCACAAATATCATTTCCCTTGATCCTTATAACAACCCTGCAAAGTAGCTTATTTCTCCCCATTATTTCCTCATTTTGCAGTTGAAAAACTGAGACTAATGGAGATTAAGTGACTTGCTTAGATTACAGTGTCTGAGGCTAGATTTGAACTCCGGTCTTCCTAATTCCAGGAGCAAAGTCCTATCTACTGGTCTACCTGGCTGCATAGATAGCTTCAATGTTGGGAGAGAAGGAAGGAATAAAGGATAGTCAATAGTCCATTAAACACAGAGGGTTTAAGGCGGTGGTGGGGTAGGGAACATGAACTGAGGCCAGAAAGACAGCAAACTTTTGAAGAAAAATGTTCAGGATCCAAATGAATGAATCTCTTAACAGTGGAATGATAGGTTTGGGTACAGATAACTTTCCACAAGGGATGGTGAGATGAGAACAGGAGCAGGAATGAATGGGATCAGTGTAGTAACAGACTTCAGAATGGCAAGTATACTGATACACAGACCATATGATGGAGAAGATTCCAACAGACTTTAGCTTCAAGGATTTGTGATTTCCTTGGCCAAGTACTCCCCCCCCCCCCCCCCCCCCCGCCCCACCAGTGCAGATGGAAACTTCCGGACTGAGAGTCAGAGTTGAAGCCCCAATTCTGCCACTACATAACTCTTATTCTCTTTGGTTCCAATTTTCAAAATAAGAATTGCATTAGACCTCGGTTTCTTAACCTTTTGGGGGGTGGTAATTTTTGTCACCATTCATAGGCAGATGCCTTCTTAGAATAATGCATTATTGCCTGTTGTCATAAACTAAGGAAATGCTAAATTTTGGTTAGATATTAGTAAAAATTAAAATGTACCAAGTTGACAGATCCCTTGAAATATATCCAGGTATCCTAGATTAAAAACCTTGGCACTGAGTGATCTTTAAATTCTTTTCCAGCTTTAACATTTTGTGTTTCCATCAAGATCAATTTTGCATATCTCCAAGATCAAAACAACAACAACAACAACAAAACCAAGACCAAAGACTGAGTATAATATAAGCTTCTTTTTCCTTGACCCAAAATTAAACACCTCAACACCTAGCTCTCTGTGTCTTGAACTTAATAGGCATTTAAAAGTGATTGTTTGGCTAGTTTGGACTGGATTGTCCAGTGGCCTCACAAACACTCAGAATCTCAGCAAAGGCAGGGACCTCAGAGGTTACTTAGTCCAATCCACACTTGTACAAGAATCACCCCTACAAAATCCCCAAAGAATTAGTGGTCTTTTGTGTCTGATGAGGGGCCTTTCTGAACATTACTGGGGTGGCACCTAGGTAAGACACAGAGCTAGGAGCTAAAGGGGTTTGGACCATGCACGATAGTGCAATTATTATCAATAATATGGAAATGGGTCTTGTTCAATGATACATGTAAAACCCAGTGGAATTGCGTGTTGGCTATGGGAGGGGTTTAAGGGGAAGGGAGGGAAGGAATATGAATCTTGTAACCATAGAAAAATACCCTAAATTAATTAATCAAAAAATTAATTTTTTTTAAATAAAGAGGTTTGGATACCATTGGCACAACTTTTGAGAACTCAGGTTCACCACTACTTCATGGTGATGCCATGGAGGAGAGCTTTAGTTGAGGGAAGGATAAAGGCATGCTATTAGTGTTCAGTAAATATTTTGTGAACTGAATTGTTGACAGTTGAATTTGTTAGAGCCAAAATGTGGAATGTCTAGAATACCAGAATTGTCTATGTTGTCTGAGTATTTTCATTGGCTCTCCTCCAAGCAGAAGAATGCCCTTATTTCCTTCTTTCAAGTCTCAGTTAAAATCTCACCTTCTACAGGAAAATTTTCCCAATCCCTCTAAATTCTAGAATGTTCCCTTTGTTGATTATTTCCCACTTATCTTGAAAATAGCTAGGTGACAGTGGAGAGAGTGCTAAAGCTGAAGTCAGGAAGATTCATCTTCCTATGTTCAACTCTGACTTCTTACTTATTAGTTGTGTAACACTGGTCAAGTCACTTAACTCTGCTTGCCTCAGTTCCCTCATCTGTAAAATAATCTAGAGAAGAGAATAGCAAATCACTCCAGTATCTTCTCCAAGAAGACCCCAAATGGGGTCATGAAGAGTTGGATATGACTGAAACAATTGAACAACAACAACAAAAACAACTTGTTTGTACATATTTGATTGTATGTTGTCTTCCCCAATAGATGATGAATACTTCATGGACAGGGACTATTTTCAAACTTTCTTTGTATGGCTCAGTGCCTAGCACAGTGCCTGACACATAGTAGGTACATAGTAATGTTTACTGAATGACATGTGTGTCCACATGTTCAAAGTATAGGTGTGGATCCAGACAGAAAGATGGATTTTAAATTTCCTGTTCCTGCTCTCCTTGGAAGTTCTTCCAAATAATGCTTCTCTTTAACTTGACAAGTGGAAAGCATACTTTGGTTTAGTTTAGCTCTTTGAAAAAAATGAGTGTGCTAACCAGCAAGTCTGTCCTCCAAGTTCCTACAGACTTAACGGAAATCACTTTTTCCACCTGTCACAAATATTATGTCTAATTTTCCCAGTCTCTTACTTGTTTATACATGGCAGTCAGAAATACCTCAAATGCCTTGCATTAAAAATGTCTAATTTTCCAGTCACGTTGGAGCTTGTCATATGTGCCAAAAAATTTTAAAAGTCTCCAATAATATCATGTATGACTTCTAACTAGGTGACAGTTCTTTTTATATCAAAGGGCATTTAATCTACATATTCTTGATTCATTGTCCTCCTCCTCTTCTTTTTAATATGTGCACATTTCCTGGTAGAAATAATTTCACAAGTGCAAAAAGGGAACTAATTTTACTTTTAAGTGCTGGCTCTCCAAACGCCTAACTCTTCTAGATGTTTCTAGTTTTGTCATTTTGATTTTCTACATTAGTCTCCTAAAGAATAAACAGAAATCCTCATATAATTGTTATCCCTACATCAGGATGAGGAAACTGAAGCAGAGAGGGGTTTAATAAATTTCTTTAGTACTTTTTTGGAGGGAATTTTTTTGCCATCATCATATTCCAGTATATGCTAATTAATCCAATTTAACCGCCATTTATTAAACTCATACTATGAACTATGCTTTATGATAGATGCTGGAGATACAAAGGCAAAACTCAAGTAATCCCTGTCCTCGAGAAGCTTGCATTTCTACCTAGAAAGTTTTATTCTCTTAATCCTATAGGTATACCTAATACTACAAGTGTTTTTATATTATATATTAGAACTAGCATTTACATAGTATTTTAAAATATGCACAATATTGTATATATGTTATCTTATTTCATCTTTGTAACCCTATATGGTATGTGCTATTATTGTGTATACCTCATCTCCTCTGTAGCAGTATAAGTCTTTGGGGACATCAACTATGTCTCTTTGCCTTTCTGTATTTCAGTAAATCTAATATCAAATTTGGCTTTGGGTACTTACAAGTTATGTGGCCTTGGATGAGTCATTTGACCCTGTTTGTCTCAGTTCCTCATTTATGAAATGACCTGTTAAAGGAAATGGCCAACCACTCTAATATTTTTGCTGAGAAAATCCCAAATCAGGTGACAGAGTCAGAAACGACTAAAACTACTGAACAGAAAGAAATTTCAATAAATTGGAAAGATAAGAGAACATCTATTCTAACTCCCTCATTTGTAAATGAAGGCACTGAGGCAGAGAGGGGTAAACATTTTGCTTAAGACCACACACTGCTGAGTCAGAGGGGACTCAAACAACATAAACATTTCTTGAATTGAATTTGTTGACTTACTCAGAATCACACAACAGATTAAGACACTCAGGTTTGAGATCTGCTTTTATGACTACAAATCTAGGACTCCTAGCCCTCTAAGCTATAAAAAGATATAGGACATAAACCAATTACCAGGGAGAGACCACAGTTGGGTTTTTCCCTCTACTATTTATTCTTCCATGTTGTTCCACCTCCTACCTCTGTTCATTTATACTAGCCATCTCTGCTCCCTATCTCCACTCCAACTGCCATTTCAGTCCCTGAAAGGCATTTCCTCCTCATCTCTGAGTCTCAGAATCCAGCTCTTTCTTCAAGGCTTCTCTTGGCTTAAGGTTCAACTCCAACATTATTTCCTCCATTAGACTTTCTTTACTCCTTTCCTCCCTTTCCTAGGGTATTCCATTTTATTTTTTTAAATTTTCTTTATTTTATTTTAGTAACAAACCAGCACACAAGTTTTCCTAGGCTATATGATGCATGTTGTGTCCCACTGAGCTACTGGGTGGAGGAGTTGGTGAAGTGAGGAATGACCTCAGCAAGTGTAGAGAGGGGGAGGGGAGTGTCTGAGCACTCTGCTCTCCTCCAGCTCTGCTGCCTATGAGTCACCTATTGTACCCCCTATAAGCTCCCATTGGCTGCTGGGCAGAGGGGTGGGGATATGAAAAATGTCATCAGGTGAAGTCCAGAGGGGGAAGGGAGCAACTCCACCCAAGTCCCTCTGCCTTTCTAATAATGAACTGGGGTGAGGGGGGTCAGAGGTCAGCCATGTGTCCACAGAGAGTGCATTGTATGCTATCTTTGGCACCTGTGCCACAGGTTCACCATCATTGCAAGAGGGAGTCATTGGATTTTATTGAGTAGAGGACTGACTTGGTCAGATCTGTGCTTTAGGAAAAACACTTTAGTGGCTGAATGTAGGATGGATTAGTGTAGGGAGAAGCATGAAGCAGACCATTGTGAAGCAAGCTGTTGCAATAATAAGGGTGTGAGGTAATGAGAGCTTGCTCTAGAGTGATAAGGATGTCAGAGGAGAGAAGGAACAGAGCTGACATCAATGCCCTTGACAACATATTGTTGGGTGGGGTTAGAGATAACAAAGAATCCAGAATAAATCCTAAATTGGCCTCTACAGTGACAGGGAAGGCATGAGGGAGGCAGAACTTAGGGGAAAAGATAATAAGTTTTTTTCAGACACATAGTGTTCACTATGTCTACTAGGCATCTAGACTGAAATGTCTGAAAGGCAGTGAGATATGAGATTAGAGGTCAGTAGAGAGACTGTGGTAGAAATGTTAGATTTGAGAAGCATCAGTATAAAGATGGTCATTAAATTCATAGGATCTGTCCACCATTGACTGCTGCCTCTCTGAATGGAAGTTGCTTGAGGGCAGGAACTATTTTGCTTTTGAGTTTGTATTTCAGGGCCTCATACATAATACATTCTCATAATCAATCAATAGTACATTTAATGAATTGAATTGGATCACAAAAACAACAAAAACCAACAGAACCACGGGGAAAATCTTATAGGGAAGAATTAAGCAACGTTTTGGATGATTATCTTGCAAAAACTTTCTTTGAATTGGGTTAAAATAATCTTTGATCTGAGAATTTCACAAGAAACACTCCCCACCCCTCCAAAGGCAAAAGATCATAAAAAACCTTCTATGATCTAAATTGGAGGAACTCTTTGGGTAAAAAGGTGAAGGTCAAGGGGAAAAAGACAATCCACATTCCCAAAACACTCAATTCCACTGTATAGTCATTGAGTTCAAGCTGTGACAATAACTTTGTTCCTGCTGTTATTTGGTCTAGATTTGCTGGACTGTAGACTAGCCTTAAATCAGACTCCTCTGAACCAAACCTGGGCATTTCAGGCACCCCGCCCTTCCCTCCCCCCTTCCCCCTCCCAACTCTCAGCTTCTGGACAAGGTCCTTTTTTTTTTTTTAAGTTGGGTTCATAATTCTTGTATGCAGCAATTTTCCATGGGCATCATCACCACTTTACTTTCAGTCAAAGCCATTTGAAGCTGAAGCAGTCACTGTAAACAAGTTACAGCAAGTAACCCTCCCTTTTGGATTAGAATCTGTTGGGAGACCCAGGAGTGACCAAATTTTATGTTTTCTTCCATGCAGAACCACCCAATGAACTTTCTCTTAGGTCTAGAAGCAACTTTCTAAACAAAACATTGCTTTGATTAAATCATGATGGCTCTTTTTTTTGGTTCTGGGTAAGCATATATAATTTCTCACACTAGCTTGTTAACCTCCTCTGGAGGAAATGTACAAAAAATGAAAAAGAATCATCATTGCTCTCTCTCTCTCTCTCTCTCTCTCTCTCTCTCTCTCTCTCTCTCTCTCTCTCTCTCTCATCCCCCACATTTCTCACTCTCTCTCTCTTTCTTTCACACACATGGAAGAATGAGATTCTTTCCACTCTGAGTAACATTTCATGATGAAATATGATTTTGCAAAGATGTGATTTCTGCTGGGGTTTGAATAGTTCAGATCCAAAACAAGAAGGGGTCCTTGATCCACTTCAGTCCCTAAGCCAGCTTTGTCGAGCTTATTAACCATTACTCAGTAGGGAAGGAGAATGTGACAGTAGATTTCACACCTGCCCAGTATGGTGAATCAAGATGTCACTGTTTGAAATTAATTTCAGGACCTACTCTGAGATTCTTTCATATATTTTTGGATTTTAAAGCAATAATATCAACAACAACAATAATAACATTATAAGAGATTATAGGAGGGTATCCTAGTGTTCTACTGATGTTCCTTGCAATTTCAGGAGAAATTGAGGAAGACCTTCAGGACATTGGGTGGAGAGGTCCATGATGAACCTCTGAGATCATATGAACAAATTCACATAGGACAGACAGGGATTAATGGTTACTTATCTGTTTTATTGGAAGGAACTCCATATTGATGAAATCAGAGCCATTTGAGAATTTGAGAGGAATATGGTGGAAAAATACTAATTCCTTACATACTTCTAGGGCTACAGAAGATTTTAATGACATGTCAGATTTGAATTCTTCTTTATACTTTTCAAGATATTTTCCCATACTAACACGTGGAAGGATCCTTGAATCCTTCAGTGTTTTAACAAACTCATTTCAGCTTTTAAAGATAACACTCTGGACTAACATCCCCTAGAGATACTACTGTCTTCCCTGTTAGACTATGAGCTCCTTAAAGCAGAAATTTTCTGTCTTTCGCCTTCCTTTGTATTCCCAAAGCATAACAAAGTGCTTGGTACAATTTAGGCACTCGGTATATATTCATTGAATAACTAATAAAATAAGCCATAGACCAATGACTCCATGAGGATATTCTATATGAATGGGGGAAATAAGAGAGAAACAAGTTTACTAAAATAAAAAATTAAAACATGATAAGTACATAGAATTGGTTCAGAATTAAACCAAAGAAGAAGGGGAGTTTGAATTGGCTTAAAGAACTTGGCAAAACTTCTTTCATGTCCTGAAACTTCTTCCAGAAAAAAAGGCCCATCTTTTTCTAAATAACAATATTTTACTTGTATTATCCTGTGGCTGTGAGATATGGAACACAATTGTCTTCATGGAAATAAAAATTCATATCACATTGTGGGCAGCAGAGAAGCCAATGAAGCTATCTTGGTCAACTGGTTTCTTTGCTATGGCTTAACCATGTCTCCCCCATCCTCAAAAAAAAATATCTTTGCTTGATTCTTCCTAACAATCTTATTTCTCTTCTGTCCTTTGTGGCTAAACTCTTGGAAAAACCCTTCTACAATATATATCTCCAATTTCTTCTCCCTCTCTTCTTAACTCCTTGTAATCTGGTTTCTAACATTATCATTTCCCTGAAATTACTTTAAATCCAGTTTCCTTTTCTCAATTCACATTGTCTTTGAACTCGGTGGTTTGGCACTGTTGATCATCCTCTTCTCTACGAAATTCTCTTCTCTTTAGGTTTTTGGAATATCACTCTCTCCTAGCTCTCTTCCCACCAAGCAGCAACTCCTTATCAATCTTCTTTGCTACATCCTCATCTAAGTCATTCCCTCTAACCATCAGTGTCTCAAAGGGTTCTGTCCTGGATCCTCTTCTCTTCTTCCTCTACATTACTACACTTGGTGTTGCCATAACTTCCTAAATCACCATCTCTATGCTGATGATTCTATTGTGCTGATTTCAACTAACTTCAAATTTTACATCTCCAACTGCTTTTCAGACATCTTGAACTAGATGTCCAGTAGACCCCTTGGATGCGACATGCCCAAAAGGGACCTTTATCATTTTCCTCCCAACCCTCTCCTCCTCATACCTTCCCTATTAATATAAAGGGCAACATCATCCTTCTAATCCCCTCAGGCTCCCATCCAAGGAGTCATCCTGGATTCTTCTTCACTATCTCTTCTCTCCCACCCACCTGTCTTCTCCCTCCCCCCCTCATATCCAAGTTGTTGCTGAAATCTGTGAATTTTGCCTTTGAAACATTATCTGAATAAACCCCCTTCTCTTCTCTGACTTTGCCACCATTCTAGTGCAGACCATCATCATCATTCATTCTTGGAAGTTTACAATGTTCTGTTGGTGAATCTGCCTGCCTCAAGTCTCTCCCTACTCCAATTCATCTTCCATTCATCCACCAAAGGGGTTTCCACAAAGTACAGGTCCAATCATATTACTCCCTACTCCCCAAACTCAGTTTCCTCATCTGTAAAATGACCTGGAGAAGGAAATGGCAAACACACCATATCTTTGCTAAGAAAACCCCAAATGAGGTCACAAAGAGATGAACAAGCCTAATTGACTAAAGAAATTAAAATTAAATTAATATATACACATTAAAAATAAAGCAATATTTAGAAGACTGCCCTAACAACTCACAACTAGGTTGCAGAGTGGATAGAGTGCTACATTTAGAGTCAGGAATATCTGACTCTAGGCAAGTTAAACTGTCAGCCTCAGTTTCCACATTTGTAAAATAGAATAATAATAGTACCTACTTCCCAGGATCATTGTGAGTTTCAAATAAAATACTATGTGTAAAGTATTTTGTGAGCCTAAAAGTGCTATATAAATGTTAGCTATCATTTTTACCTACTTTAAAAATAATATTTTCCCCAGTTACATGTAAAAACATTTTTTAATGTTTAATTACAAAAAATACATTTATTTTACATGATTGCACAGGTAAAATTTATATCAGATTGCTTACCATCTCAGGGAGGGAGTCAAGGGGGAAAAATGAGGGAAAGAGGGTGGGAAGGAAGGAGAGAATTTAGAACTCAAAATAAGTAGCTTCTCTTTTTTACAATCTATGAAGGCAGAAGTACTTGGGATATGACTTTGTACTAAATACTCTGGTCTACCTTGTCAGATTTCAGGGAGGACCCAGAACATGTGCTTTAGACATGGGGGAGGAAATTCAGACAAAGAAAAAAATATCCATAAAAATCTATTTTTTGAAAAAGAGGTAGATCATAGAATAGCCTACCTGGCAGAACTATTCCAAAAGTAGAATGAATGGGCTGTCTTGGGACCTAGAAAGCTCCCCATCATGAGGGAGCTTCATAGGGAAGCTGGGAGATCATTGGTTAGAGAGGTTGTTGAGGGGATTCTTTCTCAGGAACAGTTTGTGCTAGATGAACTTTGAGATCTCCCATGACTGAAATTCTATGACACAGTTCAATGCATTTTCCTGTGTATGGTATTATGTAAAGAGGAAGTGAATAGAGAAAGTCCTGTTCCAAAGGACTTTGGCGACCTCTGGGAAACTAGCTGACCTCATTGTCAACTCCTCTGTAACCTGGGGCACAGCTGACCTTACTGACCAAGGTCTTGTGTCTCTCTAGGGGGCAAACAAATTGAGTAGAAGCTGGATGACCGCATGTCAGGGATTTTTGCTCAAGTAATGACGAGAACAGGAAACCTGTGAGGTCTCTTCCACCTCTGCAATACTATAATAAAGTAAATGAGTTCAATGTAATAATACAAAAAAGATGTCGTTATAGAAAGCTCTATTCCAAAGGGCTGGGTCTTCTGGTAAACAAGCTGACCTCTTTGTTAATCCATGTGTAATCTGAGTACAGTACAAACTAACCTGGCTGACCTTGGGATTCTGTGAGGAAGTTGAACAGTTCTACAAGATGAAAGCATCATCCAGTTATTCAATACCGAACAAACTGCAAGCACCAGGCAAATGGAAATTCAATGTTTTCTTGACTTTCCTCCCTTTCCCACCTAGAATGTGGTTGGTGCCACCCAAATTCTCTGTGACTTTGTCATTCAAGAGTCCTCCCCATAAGTGAATTGAGACCATCCAGGGGATACCACAACGATAAAGGTATTATCACATCCAACCTTTGGAAGTTCTTTTAGGGACAAAGACATGAAATAATGATTTCCTATCTCTAGAGAGAAAAAATTCAGTTTAGTTAGCATTTGTTAAGCACCTACTATACTATTTAACTATATGTTAAGCACCTACTTTATTAACCATATGTTAACCCCCTACTATACTATTTAAATATATGCTAAAAACCAACTATACTATTTAACCCTATGTCAAGCATCTACTATATTACTTAACTATATATTAAGTACCTACTATATTATTTAGTTATATGTTAAGTACCTACTATATTACTTAGCTATATATTAAGTACCTACTATATTACTTAACTATATGTTAAGCATCTACTATATTACTTAACCATTTGTTAACCACCTACTATACTGTTTAACCATATATTAAGCATCTACTATATTACTTAGCTATACTATTTAGCTATATGTTAATCACCTACTATACTATGCAACCATATTTTAAACATCTATAAGCACCTGTTGCTTTACTATGCCAATGTTAAGGACTTTACAAATATTATCTTATTCAACCCTTACCACAACCCTGGGAAATGAGTGCTATAATTATAACCATTTTTACTATTGAGGAAAGTGAGGCAAAGAGGAATTAAATGACTTGTCCAGGATCACATAGCAAGTATGGATTTGAATTTAGTTCTTCCTGACTATCAGTCTCATGCTCTATTTACTTTATTATCTTCCAATGAGAAGAGAGAATGGTTTAGTTTAATTCAATCCAAATCAACAAGTATTTATTAAATGACAAACCTATTCATTGAGATTCTGTGCCTTTGCTGAACCCTGACCTTAACCTCTCCAAGGAGATGCAAAAATAAATAAGATAGGGGACAGCCCGATGGATAGAAAATCAGCCTAAAGGTAGAAGATCCTGGGTTCACTTCCTAGCTGTGTGACCCTGGGCAAGTCACTTAACCCCCATTGCCTAGCCCTTACCACTCTGCTACCTTGGAACCTATACTTAGTATAGATACTAAATAGAAGGTAAGGGTTATTAAAATAAATAAATATGATATGGGTGCTTCTGTCCTCATGTAGTTCACAGTCTAACATGGGTATAGTGTTACATATACCTACATAATTATAATGTAAAATGGTACATGAAAAAGATATAAAGGAGGGAATACTATTTATGGATTTATTAGACTATACACCATATGAAGGCAGGGACTTTTGGACTTCTAAAAAACATTCATTATTCTTTCTCCCTTCTTTATATAGAGACTTTTTCATAATTTAAATTTAAATTGTATTTGTTATTATTCAGTCATTTGTGTCCTACTTTTTGGACCCCATTTGGAATTTTCTTGGCAGAGATACTAGAGTGGTTTGCCATTTCTTCCTCTAGCTCATATTACAGAGGAGGAAATTGAAACCAACAGGGTTAAATGACTGAGGCCAGATTTGAATTCAGGAAGATGAATTCAGGCACTTTCTCCAAGCCTGGCACTCTCTCCATTGTGCCACCTAGTCACAGAACTTGAATTACCCACTTTCAAGTCAAGGAAAAAAAGGAAGGCTGCCTTGAGAAGGGGGTAGTGCAACTGGGTATTGGGAGATGGGGAGGATTTTGACAGGCTTTATAGAAGAGATAAAATTTGAGATGAACCTTAGAGTCAACATTTTGGGAGATTAGTGTTGAGGGGAGAGGGCTCTAGATGGGAGGTTTTGAGTGAGCAAAGGCACAGACATGGGAAAGTCCAAGATGTGTACACTGGGTTGGAGGATGGGTAGAATAGTGAGAGATGAGGCTGGGATGAACTTATAGAGGACTTTGAATGCCAGATCAGACTATTCTTATAGTCAGTGGAGGGAATCATTGAGGGGGTTTGAGCATGATCAAAACTGTCTTTGGGGAAAGTTTATCCACCTCTATGACCAACTATCTAATGTCTCTGGGCTCCATATCCTCATCTGTCAAATTAGGGTATTGGATTAAATAGTCTCTCCAGCTCCCAACTCTAAGTCTCTATATACTGTCTTTGTATCCTTGGTACCTCACTCCGTGCTTATATATAGCATGTACTTATTAACAATGTTGGGGCAACTGGGTAGTCCAGTGAATAGAGTAGCTGACCTGGAGTCAGGAAGACTCATCTTCTTGAGTTCAAATCTGATCTCAGACACTTACTAACTATATGACCCTTGATAAGTCACTTAACTCTGTTGGCCTCAGTTTTCTCATCCATAAAATTAGCTGGAGAAGGAAATGGCAAACCATTCCAGTATCTTTGCCAAAAAACACCTAAATCAGTTCATGAAGAGTCAGACACAACTGAAATGACTGAACAACCACAAATTAAAATGTTCATTGAATTTGAGTTGAATGGCATGATAAACCACTAGATCCAGATTACCTGATCCATGTCTAACAATAAGTATATAAAATAGAGCAAAAGTATTATAGGCATTTCCTCTGTTGGTTCTGCTTTGGCTCTAAAACACCTATGTATTAAAGGAGGTCAAAGTATTAAGTAGCAGATCAAGGATGCAAATCCAGGCTGACTCCAAACCCAGAACTCCTTCTATTTCCTCATGCTGTATTTATTAATTATTAACAATGCTCAAAGTGAAAGGCAGCTAGGTAGCATAGTGGATAGAGTGCCAGAGTCAGGAGGACCTGGGTTCAAATTTGACTTCAGACATTTTCTAGCTTTATGACCCTGGGCAAATCACTTAACCCCGATCACCTAGCCCTTGCTATTCTACTGTCTTAGAATTAATACTAGGATAAAAGGTAAAGATTAAAAAAAAAAACCAATCCCCCTCCCCACAGAACCATAACAACAATGTACAAGATGCTGTGCTCAATTCCAGGAATATAGTCCCAGTTTTTAAGAATCTTTCAATCTGATAGGTGTGGGAGAATAGTATATACACAAAAACAGTTTGTGCTTGAGACAGAGGAGAAATCCAGACAAAGTGTATTTGGAAAATTGGGAAAAGAAGTGAAATTTGAAAAGGAAGAAAGTATTGTTGAAGCTGAGCCTTTTGAAAATGAAGAATTTTAAAAAGCTAAGATGAGGAAGGAATGTGTTTCAGGCATGGGGGATTGCTTTTGTGGGTACACAGAAATCGAAGAAGATATGGGGGTCATAGAATCATGGATTGAGAGCTGTAAGACATCTTAAAGGTCATCTAGTCCAACTTCTTCATTTTACAGAGGAGGAGTTGAGGACTAAGTAAACTAACTGACTTGCTTGAGTTCCAGAGATCATACAGGTCAACCTCCTAATGACCTCATACCCTCTTAGCCTCTCTTGCCTCTAATCCATTGCCCAAGTAACTTCTCTTAGGTAAGGAGTTGTCTTATCTGCTCTTCACTGACATCTTCTTTTAAAAGTCAGCTTAAGATATGCAACATTCACAAGTATTTTCAGCCTCAGTCCATATCTGTTCATGTCTCAGTCATTCTGAAATCATTGATCCTTTACATTTTTCTTTCTCCAAGTCCATTGGAACTATTTCTAAGGCTGATAAAGGGTAAAAGGACTAGAAGCTACCAGACAATTCTCTCTCTCTTTTTTTTTTAAACCCTTACCTACCCTCTTGGAGTCTATACTGTGTATTGGCTCCAAGGCAGAAGAGTGGTAAGGGCTAGGCAATGGGGGTCAAGTGACTTGCCCCGGGGTCACAGAGCTGGGAAGTGTCTGAGGCCAATTTGAACCTAGGACCTCCCATCTCTAGGCCTAGCTCTCAATCCACTGAGCCACCCAGCTGTCCCCCTACCAGATAATTCTCTAGGTATTATAGTCTTAGAACCTTCCTTCCTTCCTTCCTTCCTTCCTTCCTTCCTTCCTTCCTTCCTTCCTTCCTTCCTTCCTTCCTTCCTTCCTTCCTTCCTTCCTTCCTTCCTTCCTTCCTTCCTTCCTTCCTTCTTTCTTTCTTTCTTTCTTTCTTTCTTTCTTTCTTTCTTTCTTTCTTTCTTTCTTTCTTTCTTTCTTTCTTTCTTTCTTTCTTTCTTTCTTTCTTTCTTTCTTTCTTTCTTTCTTTCTTTCTTTCTTTCTTTCTTCCATCCTTCCTTCCTTCCTTCCACCCTTCCTTCCTTCCTTCCTTCTTTCCTTCCATCCTTCCTTCCACCCTTCCTTCCTTTCTTTATCCTACACAGAGACTCCTTTGCTTCCCTTCACACTCAGCTCAAGGGTCACTTCCTCCCTGATCCTGCAACTGGGCTCCAGGGTCAGTATTCCCCTGATATTACTCCCCCTTGGCTTTGCATTTATCTTTCACATTTTGCTTTAAATATATTGTCTTCCCTTCCACCCCCATTAGGATATAAAGTCTTTGAGAATAGGGACTATATTTGCTTTTTCTTTGAATCCTCAGCATTTAGCCTAGTACTTGAAACTTAAAAAATGTAAATTCATGTTGCTTTGGGGGCACATGATTTGGCCTGGGTTATATTTAAAACTGTACTGTGATAAATAGTCTTTTCTAAGGTCACTACTAATTATACTTATTAATTTAACCCCTAGACTTCTGTTTCAGAATCAATTCTAAGTAATAATTCCAAGGCAGAAAGTAGATAAGGGCTAGACAATGGGGTTAAGTGACCTGCCCAGGGTCAGGTAGCTAGGAAGTGTCTGATGCCATATTTGAACCTAAGACTTCCCATCTCCAGGTGTGACTCTCTGTCCATTGAGCTCTTTAGTTACCCCTATTAGTTATAATTTAAAAAATTCATAACTGATTTTATCAGTAATGGGAACTACTAGTGTAGAATCTCCCTCCTATTCAGGCTGGCAATTCATCCATAGCTTAGTATTAGGAAGAGCTGCTTGAGGTCATCTGTGGGGATTCCCACCTATAGATCCTAGTCCTGGGGAGGCTTGGACCGATGGAGGTCAGGAGTTCTGCTCTGCCATAGGACAAAGGCTGATCAGGTATCTGAACTAAGTCTGGTACCAGTGTGAGCGCCTTGGAGAGGGTGGGGGTGGGGTGGGAACAGGAACACCAGGCTTCTCAAGGAGGGATAAACTGGCCCAAGTGGTAAAGAGTGCAGGTCAAAGCTTCTGTGCTAGTCAGAAAGAGGAAAAGGTTCATAATTGGCTGCTGTATTTCCAATCTGGGTGAGATCAAGAGACCCAGTTAGGAAGGGAAGAGAGGGGAGAGAAAGAAAAAGGAGGGGAAAGGGAGAACAAGGGAAGGGAAGGATGAGAAAGAGAGGATAAAAAGGAAGAGGAAGGGGAGGGAAAAGAGGAAAGGAAAGGAAGAGAGAGGAAAAGAGAAGAAGAGATGGGAAAGGAGGGGAGAGAAGAGAAGAGGAGGATAAGGGAAGGGAAGAGAGGAGATGAGGTGAGAGAAGAGGAGTGGAGAGGGGAGGAGAGGAGGATAAGGGAGGGGAGAAGAGGAAAGGGGAAGAAAAGAGGGGAGAGAAGAGGAGGATCAAGGAGGGAAGGAGAGGAGAGGAGTAGAGGAGAGGAGGGGAGGGGGAAAAGGAGGGGGAAAGGGGAGTGGAGAGGAGAGATTCAACAACAATAATAATAATAGCTAACATATTTATTATGCATAAGGACATGTGCCAAGTGTCTTACAGTTATTATCTCATTTGATCCTTACAACCACTCTGGGTTTTATCTCCCTTTCTAGGCATTCAGATCTCCTACTCTTAGACTCAAGCTGCAAATTATACACTGGGTCATAGGAACTTGTATGATTCTTATTTTACAGAAGAAAAAAACTACAGCAAACAGAAGTTAAGTGACTTTTCCAGGGCCACACAGCCAGTCTGTCTGAGGCTAGATTCTAACTCAAGTCTTCCTGACTCATTGCCCTGTGCTCCATCCACTGGACCACTGAGCTGCCTACCTAATTTGTCATTCGATTGGCATGCATCAGAGGAAAGACTTAAAACAGGCTCTTTTAAACTTCAAAGCCAGCCTTCTGCATACTTCATGGTGGGGTCTCTCTACAAATTTCACGGAATAGGAGAGCTGAACTGGGTTCTGGCGGTCAGCTCGGCGAACAGCCTTCCTTCCCGGAGGACAGCAGCCCAGCGAGGGGGGTCTCTCCTCTCTCTCCCAGAAGTTTTCCTCTAACCCTCTGGCCTGGCTGTTTTTTCTTTCTCCCCAAGCCGTTGCTGATCCTTCCCAGAATAGGAACCTGTTTCACAAATCTGACCTTCTTCCCACCCACCGTCCCTAGCACAGGGCTCTGCACATAAGGGGGAACTTAAACACTTGGCATTGTCTGTCAGCCTGCACAAAAGTTTCCACTTTCTGAGTGTAGAAACCATCTGCCTGCTTTTAATTTGACTTCATAAATTGCAAGTAGAGTTTCGGAATGACTTTTGATACAAAAACCCAGTGTATAATTTGCAGCTTGAGTCTAAGAGTAGCAGCCCTGAATGCCCAGAAAGGAAGGAGATGAAATCCCTCCCCATCTGAGCCAGCAGAGGAGCCCATTCGATGTGTGTAAGAGTTGTTTGTGTACGTGCCCTTATCTCTCTTGCCATATTGTAAGCTACGTGGGAGCAGGGGCCCTCTCTCACTTTTCTCTGCTGCTCCTGACCCTCAAAACTGCCCCCACCATGGGTTACCCATTCCAACTCCCCCATTTTCCAGGTAAGGAAACTGAGGTCCAGACTTGCCTAAAGTTATGCAAATTACTACTGTGGTAGGGCCAGACTTGGAATTCACATCCTCTTGTTTCCCTCGTGTCATGGGTACCTCCTGCTCTATTTTATTTTCTAACATTTTAATGGTCTAAGGTCCTTCTTAGCTCTTTTGTTCTATGATCTTTGGTTCTAGGAATAGCCATTGAATACAACTTAGCAGGATGATGGAGACATACTTAAGTTTTTTTTCTTTAAAAACTAAACTTTAAGATAATTTAGCTTTAGGGGGTAGCTGGATAGCTCAGCGGATAGAAAGCCAGGTCCAAAGTGGGGAGGTCCTGGTTCAAATCTGGCCTCAGATACTTCCTAGCTGTGTGACCTTGGGCAAGTCACTTAACCTCAGTTACCTCGCCCTTACTGCTCATCTGCCTCAGAACCAATAATTAATATTGATTCTAAGACAGAAGATGAGAGTGTTTTTTTTTTTTTAAGACAACTTAGCTTTAGAGAAACAATTGTGGAAAGGAAGTCTGATGGGGTAATGCATGAAGTAATTGAACTGCTAATATTCATTAAATATTGACTACGCTGGGAGTTAGCAGTCCTGGGTTCTTTCTACCCCTGGCTCTTGCGCTAGCCAGCAGGAAAGTTACTCTATATCTCTGCGCATGTGGAACACGATGGTGTCTAAGGCTTCCTTTGGTTTTAACATTCTGAGACCTGCTGGCCCAATCCGTCAGTCCCAAAGACAGAATCTGGAATCCGGAGTGCCAGGTTCTGCCCCGTCATCAAACTCTCTAGGCTTGAAAAAAACCTGCCTCATTTCCCACCAGCCTCAGTTCACCTGTTCTCAAGATCCCCAGTGGCTGCTCCACGGCGGACCATTAAATCATTTTCACAAAGCCCTCTGATACCACCAACATCCAAACAACTTCAGGACAAAGCGTGAGTCATCCCAGACAGCTGTACGGGCAGGCTCTGTCTTGGTGGTGAAGTTCCTGAGCAATGTTCTAAACCTTCTCTAATAAAAGTTTAAGCACTAGTGAACAAAGGAACCCAGAGAAAGAGGATCCGGGGTCTTAACCCGAGCTGAGCTCCTCCTCAGCAGGACGGCAAATGTTTGTTAAATTAGGAAATTGAGAAAACAGAATGGACCACCAAAAGCTGCTGCCTAGGTTCATCCTCCTCCCAGTTTAATCCGTCTTGGGAGCCCCTGCGACGGTGCTTTTTCTATGACTATTTCAGTCTTTATTGCAACAAGTTAGTGCCCTTTGAATTCTGCACATGGCATATTCCTTTCTGGAACCCATCTGGCCATATGGACTTCCCAAGAACTGCTGTGAACGCCTGGCTCTTCCCATGCCCTTTTAGAGAGAAGAGGACGCACAAGTTTCATGTGGTTGCTAAAAACAGGAACCCAGGCTTCTGCAAACACATCAAGCCTTCCTTATTTCTAGCAGAGGAAGTATGTGGCCTATTTGGCAACTGCCGTTCTACATGATAGCATAAGCTTCATAACACTCGCTAGGGCCCCCTCCACCCGGCTGGCCCTCATTCAGCTGATGGAGATTGAATGACGATGCTGACTGGCTGCCTACTGCTTGGAGCTGGTGTGAAGAGGGCAAGCATGCTCACCCTCTAAAGGTAACCTTCTGCTCGCTCGGGCACCGGGACGTGGGCGCCGAGGGCCTCCTCCTGCCTTTTCCAGGCTGGCTCGGGTCAAGGGGTTCTGTGTTCCAGAGAACATTGGGTAAAGGTTCTGAGGGGCAGGACGGCTGGACATGAAAGCATGCAGGAGACAGAAATGTCAGTTTCGTTGGTGTGGAAAGCTCGACTTTTAGAATCAAATTTTAGGACAGGAATCATGGAATTAGGAGATCATCTCGCTCATTGGACAGAAGAGGGAACTGAGGTCCGAAGGAGTAAAGTGACTAAAGGTCACGTACCATGATAAAGGAGCTAGAACATCAGCTTTGGAGTCAGGAAGTCCTAGGGTCAAATCTTACCTTGAGCATATTCTAGCTGTATGATCCTAGACAAGTCATTTAATCTCTCTTGTGCCTCAGTTTACTTACCTGTGAAATGAGAGAGTTAGACCTGATGGCCTTGAAGGACCCTTTTAGCTCTGAGTTTATGGTCCTAAGACAGATAAGTTTGCCCCGTGTTTGGAGTTCAGCATTGCCACAGTTCTAGAAATTTCTTGTGATGCTGAAGAAAACTTATCTACCCAAAGTTCCTTTTAAAAAAGGCATAAATGGTCTGACTACTAATTGAAGATAACTGAAGCTTGAGGAGAAGGCAAATGGGATGCTGGACATATCCCAGGGACCCCAGGGCCTCACCCCATACCTCCTGAATCTCCTAGGTCTTCTTGACTAAGTTGTTGGGCTCAAGAGTATGTGCATTGTACCAGGAATGGCTCTGGATTGGGCCCCTGGATCAGTCAATAGCACTACAGAAACAATTTCCCTAGAGGAGCCTTCAGCCCACTTTGTCTCCTACATAATTACTCCCAATGTGAGCTCACTCCTCCATGGATCTCTCTTGTTCCCTCTAGCACTAGACCCACTTTTTTACCCCTCCATCCTTTTTTTCCCTTTCTCATTCCTCTAATCCCTTTATTCTAGCACACCAAGCTTTGAGGTCTGTGAAAAAGGTCCCCCTTTAAAGGAGATTTTTATTTCTGAAAATAAATTAAGTTTTTGGTAAATAAAAAAAAAACAACAGAAAGAGAGGATATTTCAAGGCTATAGAATGTTAAAGCTGGACAGGACCTTGTCAGTATGGAGTTGGACTCCCTATTTTAGTGATGCGAAAATAGAGGTTCAAAGTGGAGAGGATTCATCTAAGACTGTTCAGATAGTCTCTGGCAGAAATGGGACTAACACTGACATTCAGGGAAGCTTGTGTGTTGCTCTGCCCTTGTGAGGGATTACTGGGAAATATTAAGGTCTTGGGCCTTGGGTCCTCATCTCACAGAACTTGGTCTTGGTTAAAGCTTTGTCTTGGGAAGAGCTTGGAAAAGGGAGCCATACAAAGAGATGAGTCCATTGTGTGTGAATAAATAGATTTGGTGAGCATTGTAAACCAGACAAATGAGGAAGAGGCTGTGCAAAGGTTTCTGAGGAAGCGGAGCTATTATTACACTGTAGACTTTGGAGGAATACTTGCAAACTATATAGAGAGTATTCAGTGTTGACCTCCATGTTGGACCAAGGAGGTATCCTTTACATGGTACTGGGGGCATGAAGAAGTTTATTCTTATCTTTGGGAGTAAGGTTTGGTTCACCAGTTGCTGTTCAGTCATTTTATTTTTAGGGGTCCATTTAAAGGAAAACTTATGATTAATTAAAGTGATCACCATGGATAGTGCTTGAGGTCACTTGAGATGTTTGACACTTCATGACCCCAACTAGTAGTCTTCTTGGCAGAGATACTGGAATGGTTTGCCATTTCCTTCTCTGGCTCCTTTTATAGATGAGGAAACTGATTCAGAGACCCAGGGTCACACAGTTAAGAAGTATCTGAGGCCAGATTTGACCTCAGGAAGACTCATTTTCCTGAGTTCTGGCCCAGCATTCTGTCCATTGTGCCACCTAGCTACCCCACTGGACCTGTTAGGTGTCTCATTAGTTGATTTATCAGAATTGACTATGGGTTCCAGTCCCAGCTCTGCCACCAACTAGTGGAGTGACCTAAGGAAAGTCATTTTCCATCTCCAGGCCTCAGTTCCCTCATTTGCAAAATGGGAAGATTGGCCTATAATGATCTTTAAGGTCCCTCCATAGCTTTGAAAGTCTATATTCTAATATTTTATGTTCTATGGCCATTCTCTGATTTGACATTCCACTTGTTCTAATGATTGCCTATTTCCCCCACCTTTAGTACCAGAAAACTCAGAGGTGGAGTCCAAGGTTGTTTAGTAACAGGGATAGGAAGCTGATAACCAGAGTATAGGCAGCAGGCTGTGATACCTGGGAAGTTAAATTTTGGTTATTTTTTCCCTTATTGGGGATTAACTAAAGGCTTTTTGGATCTTACCTTTAATCATGCACTCATTCATCTATCCACATAATAGTAGTAGTAGTAGTAGCAGTAGAGGTAGTAATGTCTAGCATTTATATAATATTTACTATGTTTTAGGCTCTGGGTTAAAGCACTTTACAAATATATCTCACTTGATCCTCACTACAACTTTGGTAGGTAGGTATTATTATTATCATTTTATGGTTGGCAAAACTGAGGCAGACAGAGGTTATGTGACTTGTCAAGGGTCACACTTGCTAGTAAGTGTCTATGGACAGATTTAAACTTGGGTTTTCCTGCTTCTAAGCCCAGCACTCTATTCACAGAGTTCTATCTATCTATCCATCTATCCATCTATCCATCCATCCATCCATCTATCTATCCATCTATCTATCTATCTATCTATCTATCTATCTATCTATCTATCTATCTACCTACCTACCTACCTATCTATCTATCTATCTATCTATCTATCTATCTATCTATCCATCTATCTATCTCTTTCTAGATATTTAAACCTCTATCTTTATCCATCTATCATCTATCTAGATAACTGATCTTTATCTCTATCTATCCCTCTATCCATCTGTCTCAGTCTCTATATATTTCTAGATCCATCCATATTCTTATAATTCTATATATGAGTCCCCTTTCTTGCTGCAGTAAGTAGAGTCTAGAGAACATCTTTGACTCTTTCTTCATGTGGAAGAATACTTGGACGTCTCAGGATTACCATTCATAAAACTGTATTGCAAGAAGATAGCTGAGAAGTCATCTAGCCCATTCTTCTACACAGAGATGGGAATTAATTATGATTATAAGATCTGGAAGATAGAGAAGTTATAGAGGATAATTTGGAAAGTAACACTTTTATTTTTATCTGAATTGAATCTTAGGGATCATGAGAGCTAGATAGTACAGTGGAAAGAATAAAAGACATATATATGAATCTTTGTTCTTCAACTAGTAGGCATATGACTCTGGGCCAGGTAATTCACTTCTCTGGGCATCTATTGAATTCTAAAAGAGGGGGCTGAACTAGTAATAAAGTACTTGGATTTGGGATCAGGAACATGGGTTAAATCTTGTTCTTTATTAGTTGTGTGACCTTGGGCAAATCATTTTTTATTTTCTGTTCAAAGAAGGGGCTAGACTCAGTGTCTTCTAGGGTTTCTTCCATCTCTAAATCTATAATCTTATGAACCTACAAATTGATGACCTTAAAATATGTGTCATTTTAACTATAAATTGATGATATCCCTCCTTCTCCTTACAGTACAATACCTAAAAAACATGACTAGTTTAATTTTGATACAGTTAATTGAGACTTCCAAGGATATTTTTCCCCTTCTGGAAAATTTTTAAAGGCATAATTAGAATCCAAACACAGCATTAGGTACTAGTTTGTCTCTATTTTGTTATCTTCATTAAGAAAAAAAGCAACAACAACAACAAAAAAAAAAACAGTTGCCTGCTCAAGATCTTAGGAAGCTAGCACAGAAATATTCCTTGACAGTGGTGAAAATAGATTACCTCCGAATTCTAATAACATCTCCAAAACAGTATCAAAGAATCACAAAATTTCCAGAATCAAAAACTACTCCCACAGATCACCAAATTTAATTCATGTTTGAACAAAAAAAACTTTTACAACCTCCATGAGGAATAGTTATTTAGTCTTTGCTAAAAAAAGTCTCTAGTAAGAACACAGTACTTCTTGAGACGGCCAGTTCTTCTATGGGACAGTTTAATTGCAAGACAGATTTTCCTACTATCAACCTAAATTTACCTCTTAGGGGAATACTTATCAGTGAAGTTGTAGACCACATCTTAGCTGAAGCCATCTCACTCATAATCAGAGAAACCTGTTTAAGGGAATAATAATTTAAAAAGAGCAACATCATGAGTACTCTACAAATTTGAAGCTTTGTGATTAATCCATTAGGCAGAGCTTTCTTTCATACTGGGGAGTTAAAGGGTGGGTAGATACTTTTAGCAATATCCAATGAACTCTTTTTGTGAGAAACATTTTATGAGAAGTATTAGATGTATTCTGAATAATGACAAGCCCCTTTTGAATAAGTAGCATAAAGAAAAAAAAACATTCTCTCTCTTCGGTATTACTAAACATGGTTAGATAATGATTTAGTTAGATGAATTCTGAACTGTTTGAATAGAAAAGCCTAGAGACTATCATTGAATGTTCTCTATAAACTTGGAAAGCTTCCGGGAGAGTGCCCAGGGATTTGCGCTATAGAATGTTTTTATCAAGAATTTGGATACAGAAATAAATGGAATGCCTGGTAAATTTTCAAATGACACATAACTGGGAAGTTAATTGGGAACATATTGAATGACAAAGTCAAGGCCCTAAAAAATCTCATACAGGAATATTAGGTTAAATCTAACCTAAATGTTGAATTTAAGAGGGATAAATGCTTAGCCTTTTAGTTGAGTTCAAAAAGTCAACTTCACAACTAATAGTTGGGGAAGAGAAAGGAATAGACAATAATTCTTCTTTAATTAATTATTTTTTTAAATCCTTACCTTCTGACTTAGAATCAATATTGTGTATTGGTTCCAAGGCAGAAGAGTGGTCAGGGTAGGCAATAGAGGCTAAGTGACTTCCTCAGGGTCACACAGCTAGGGATTTAAATCCAGGACTTTCCAATCCACTGAGCCACTTAGCTGCCCCCAATGACAATTCTTCTGAAAGAGATTTGAGGATGTCAAACTCGATATGAGAGAACAGAGTGATAGGGAAACTAACAAAGGTAGTATGTCCTTAAGCTAAAGTAAGAGATACTCACTGAGTCTAGGATTGGGGGGCTGATGTACTGAACTCTGTACTGAGCCCATACAAGCCCCTCTGGAGTATTTTTGTTCAGTTCTGAGTGCCACACTTTAGAGAAGACTTTGATAAGCTGGAGAATGTCCAGAGGAAGACAAAAAGATGGTGGAGATCCTAGAGTCTAGACCATGTGTGTTTTAGTTCAAGGAACTGGGGATATTTAGCCTGAAGACGAGAACACAACAGAGTTGGGGTGGGGGTACATCATTTACCTCTCCTGCTAACCAAAGGGACTGTTCAGGATTAGACTTGTAGTGGCTAGTCTCACAGGGAAAAACTATGAATGATGGATGGAAGGTGTTGAGGGACAGGTTTAGGCTTGGTGCAAACTTCCTAATCACAAGAGCTACTTAGAAGTGGAATGGATATACCTTTAGGAAAGAATGAGATGCCCTTTACTAGAAGCAAAAGCCCAGTGAGCCCTGTTAGGGGATGTAATTTGTATGGACTCCTAGTCACATATGCATTGAGCTAGTCGGTCTCTGAGACTCTCTGGCACTGAGCATCTGATTCTGGTTACTAATTGTAACAGGAAATTTTAAACAGGACTAGCCAGACTATAAAACCTGTGATGTGGTCACTCCTTGAACTTTCCAGCAATCATGAACATCAGAAGAAAGTAAATTGCAATACCAAGAGGTTGGGATTCATACAAAAGACATTGTTGTATAATAATAGAAAGTA
The DNA here is from genome assembly GCF_027887165.1 of Monodelphis domestica. Lineage (NCBI taxonomy): Eukaryota > Metazoa > Chordata > Mammalia > Didelphimorphia > Didelphidae > Monodelphis > Monodelphis domestica. Next base: position 124,057,421 of record NC_077229.1, read on the forward strand.
TTCTGGATTTGGAGTCAAAACATCCACGGTATCCAATTTATAGATTCACCAGTAAAGTAGGACATTTTAGTACCTAGGTGCCTCAATGGGTTCTAGCAATGAGGGCTAGTCTTGGAATCAGGAAGACTTGAATTCAAATGAAACCCAATAAACTTACTAGCTGTGTGACCTTGGACAAGACAATTAAATCTCCCTTTGCCTCCATTTCCTTATCTGTTAAATGGAGATAATAATAGTACCTACTTCCTAGGGTTGTCATGAGGATCAAATGAGATAAAAATTACAAAGTACTTAGCATGGTGCCTGACACATAGTAAGCAAGATATGAGTATTATTATTATATTATATTATTATTATTCTCTGAAACTTCTAGCCATTAGTCATAGTGTTGTCTTCTAGTGTAACCCAGGATATGTTGATTCCATTTTCTGTATCAGCAATCTCCAAAACTGACCACATACTCCTACAAGGTAAAATATCTTTTGGCAAAGAAATGATATACACATACATACAACATTTACATATACATGTATTTACATTGAATTGAAATATATTAATGCACTGTTCTACCAACAATGGTTTATATTGTAAAACCCAAAAATTGAAAATAAAAAGATGAAATAAAAATGAAATGATATTATCCAGTAATATTTGATAAAACTAGATGACTTAGTGAATAGAGAATGAGAACTGGAGATGGGAAATCCTGGGGTCAAAAATGACCTAAGATACTTTCTGGCTGTGTGATCTTGGGCAAGTCACTTGCCCCCAATTGCCTAGCCCTTATAACTCTTCTGTCTTAGAACTGATACTTAGTATTTATTCTAAGACAGAATGTAAGGGTTTTTTTTTTTGTTGTTGTTATTGTTCTGTTTTGTTTTGTTTGTTTGTTTTTTAAAGGCTATTGGAATAGTCCAAGCTGGAGTTGATGAGGACCTGAACTTAGGTGATGGCTGTGTGAATAGAGTAATGGAGGCAGATGAGAGAGATGTCATGGAGGTAGAAATGATGAGATCTGGTACCTGATTAGAAATGTGGAATGAAGGAGAGTGAGGAACTAAACATGATACCAAGGTGGTGGACCTGGATGATTGTTAGGATGGTGGTCCCCTCATCAATAATAGTGAAGTTTATGAAAGGGTTGGTTGTTTTGGGAAGAATATTATGAAACCATGACACCGACTCCAACCCATTCATGCCTGCTCACCTCATGAGGCATGGGCTGTGAGATGATCTTGGGAACAAGCTCAGGGTAGGGGTGGGGGCACAGTTCCAATGGCATCCCTGCAGCTGCTGCTATTGATGCCTGGTTTTTTTTCAGATTATAAATGCCCTGAAGGGGAAACTCTGGAAACCTGCCAAGAAGATAAAGGAGATAAAGTTGGAGAGTGTGGGAGAAAAAGAGTAGATGTGGTAAGGTTAGAGACAAGCCTCACAATTGGTTATCATAAGGAGGGTAGGATGGGATCCATGTTCCCAGCCTTTGAGGAGTTGACCACATATCTCTTAGGATCAGGGTCCCTGGTTGTTCAGAGACAAAGGAGAATAGAAAAAGAACTGGTGCAGAAAATGGGACCATAACAATATGGTGGTCACTAAAAAGATGGAGCTGGGGCGGAATGGAAGGAGAAGGAAAGGGCACAATGTAATTTTTAGTTCAGTCAACAAAACACGTCTCATTGAAATATCTCAGAACTATATTTCTCCTCTCCTTTTTTTCTCTTAAGCACATAGCCAGGGCAATGCAGGCCTTAACTAGACCTTTACTTTGGATATCTAGAGTTACATCTCTTGACATGTTCATCCAAGTACTGTTGCTATATCATTTAGGAGTCTAAAGTCTCTTTGATTTAAAGGAGAAAAAAGTTTATGATTCTGAGATTCCAGTTTTCACTGCTTTTAAAACTGATTTTTTTTCCTGTGTCATTTATATTTTAAGGAAAGAATATGCTACAGGGCAGGGATATAGCTTTGACCATTTGGAGTTGTGTATATAGCAGATTTTTTTTTCTTTCCTGTGGCTGCCAACATTAGAATGTCTGAGAAAAGAGATGAATGGAGCACTGACATCTTGGATGCAACCTTCTCAAGGAAGTTAACTCAGAGAAAATCAGTAAAAGCAGAAAATACAGTAGAATCAAATAGTATCAGAAAATAACACCTCACTTTTGCAGTTTAGTTCAGCTCACCCTTCTTCCATAGAGCCTTTACCAACACCCCCACTCACACTCAACCCTTTCTTCTTTATCTCCCCCAACTAAAATGTTCTCTCTCTCTCTCTCTCTCTCTCTCTCTCTCTCTCTCTCTCTCTCTCACTCTCTCTCTCTCTCTCTCTCTCTCTCTCTCTCACTCTTTCTCTCTCTCTCTCTTTCTCTCTCTCTCTTTCTCTCTCTCTCTCTCCTCCCCTCTCTCTCCCCCCCTCTCTCTCCTCCCCCCTCTCTCTCTCTCACACACACACACACATTCTAATTCTTATTACAGTTATTTTCTGTCCATTTCTTCTACTAGAGTAGGAATGATTCGAAGTAATAGACTGTCTGTGCTTTTATAATGCCTAGTAAAATAAATGTTTGTTAAATGAATGAATGAATTTTTAGGAAGACATTTTCCTAACTTATAATAGCTAACATTTGTCTGGTGCTTTACAGAGGTCTTAGTTGATCTTCATAACAACCCTATTGCTATTTAGGGCTATTATCACTCCCATTTTAAAGATGAAGAACCCAAGGCTGGTCAAGGTTAAGTAACTTGCCCAGGATTACTCAGTTAAAGCACAAGGCAATATTTGAATTCAGGTCTTCCTGATTACAAGTTCAGAACCCTATTCACTATTCTATGTATCTATCTCTAAGTCCAGTTTTCTTTTTCTTTTTCTTTTTTTTAAATTAAACCCTTACCTTATGTCTTAGAGCCAATATTTAGTATTGGTTCTAAGGCAGAAGAGTGCTAAGAGCTAGGCAATGGGGATTAAATGACTTGTTCAAAGACACAGAACTAGGAAGAGTCTGAGGTCACATTTGGAGTCAGGACCTCATGTATCCAGGCCTGGCTTTCTATTCACTGAGCCACCTAGCTCCCCTCATTTCAATTTTTCCATGAATTCTAGCAGCCTCTTGGCTTTTCTCCCATAATCTTCTCCAGCTACAATAACAATCATGCAAGATAAGTACAAAACTGAGACTTCTTTCTCTTTAAAAGGACTCCATATGCTCTCTACATCTAGAATGTAAGTTCTAACCTGAGTGTATTACATATCAATCAAACAAGCATTATTAATAAGTATTAGTGTGTCAGGTAGTAGAAATTCAAAAACCGTTATTTAACAGTTGTTGCTCTCAAGGAATTCTATCCAAGAAGACAAAATGTACGCATGAATGAATATAAAAGCTATATACTAATTAACACTGGGAGTTCCCTAAAAGATATTGGTTATTCAGTCTTCAGAGCACCAAGACACAAGCTTGATCCTGAAGAGTTTATGATCTAATCAGATTATATAGGGAAAGAATGATCATTTCTGTATCTTCTAAATGCTTTCCCCCCAAAGAGATCCATTGGAGACCATGATGGGCAGGTAGGAGTCACAGTGGATAGAATGATAGGTCTAGAATTAGGAAGACCCAACTTCAAATCTGGCTTTAGACACTTACTTGCTCTGTGACCCTGGGCAAGTCCCTTAACTCTATTTGCCTTAGTTTCAACCTCTATAAAATGAGCTCATAAAAGACATGGTGACCCACTCCAGTGTCTTTGCCAAGAATACCCCAAATGGAGTCATGAAGAGTTGTACAAGACTGAAATAAGTGAATAGGCCAAGTGAAGCCAAGAAGCCTGAATCTGAGAATTCTAGCATGGTAGTCCTAGGAGAGCCTGAGAAGCCATTTAGTACAATATCTCATTTTATGTATGAGGAAACTAAAGCCTGAGGTTGTGAATTAAACCATCTGACATGGTCCAAGTAAGAAATGACCAATGGAGGATTTGGGGTCAGGTCTCTTGACTGAAAATCCATCTGTCCAACAGATCAGAACACCATTTTGTTTCTTTTCATTACTTTGTGGTTGTTTTGATGAGAGTTAGTATGGGAGATGGTGGGGAAAAAAGGAGATTTCATCAGCGTGAGAAATTCCAGTGTGGAAATTCTACTTATGAAGATTTGATAGCTCTCCCTGACTTAAAAGTCTTAGAAAGTGGGGAGCACTAAGATGTTGTTAGTTGTCTGATGTCCTAAAACTGTCATAGGGTCTTCTTGAATCCAAGACCAGCCTTCTTTTCACTAAACCATGAAGCCTCTTGTCATTCCTAGATAAGGTAATAATAGCTGACATTTACCTAGCTCTTATGCAGTTGCATATGGTGCTCGGCACTTAGCAGGTTCTGATAAATGTTTGCTGATGTTATTGGTCATAAACTCAAGAGAAATCTATAAGCTCCCTGAGGGCAGGAACTGTGCCAAGCCTTTAATCTGTTGCCCCAAAGTACCTCCCACAGTACCATGCCTCTGATAACTATTAACAGATACATATTGGCCAACTGAGTCAAACCCCCCCCCCCCAAAGGATTAAATTCTTTCTTCTTCTTTTTTTCTTTCTAAACCAAGCTGGGATGTTCCAGAGGGCTAAAATCAGCTTCTCCATAATGCAGTTGTTGAGTGATTTGTATTGATTTGCCTAAATGTCATAAAGAGGCTAAAGGTGGGAAAGAACAATGCAAGAAACATATGCCAGAAGGAAAAATTAACTCATTTGTTGGGGGGGGGGTAGTTCTGAAAGTCCTTGCTTTTCCCGATGCTTCTCTGTGCTACTCTCAGGTTTCTAGGGTCAATGGTCCCACTGATTTTCTCTCTTTATTCCCTCTACTTTTACTGTGATAATATGATCATTCAATAATTTCAGTTGTTAGACTTTTTGTGACTCTTTTTAGGGTTTTCTTGGCATAAATACTGAAGTGGTTTGCCATTTCTTCCTCCAGCTCATTTTACAGATGAAGGAACTGAGGCCAACAAGGTTAAGTGACTTGCCCAGGGTCATACATTTAGTAAGAAACTAAGGCTGGATTTGAAGTCAGGAAGGTGGGTCTTTCTGATGCCAAGCCCAGCACTCTATTCACTGAGTTATCTAACCATCGAGCGTACTACTTAGCTGGCCTAGTCTTACTCGAAACATACTGGTTGTACCACATAGCAAGGCAAAATTTGGCAAATCATTAAAGTCTTTGAGATGCCTCATTTTCATCATCCAATCCCAGAGGGCATCAGTCTTTGCCCTACCTAGTGGAAAGGTTCAAATACTTTCCTCCCCTCCATCTCTGGGATTCCCGGTTCCCTTATCTGGGGAGTTTTTCCTGATCTGTGTGTATGTGTGTGTGTGTGTGTGTGTGTGTGTGTGTGTGTGTGTGTGTGTGTGTGTGTGTGTGTGTTGTGTACATTGCATGTCCCTCTCCCTAGCAGACCATAAGCTCTTTGAGGTCAGGCACTATTTTAGTTTTTATCTTCCCAGAATCTAGAACCTAGCATAGTGCTTGGCACAAAGAAGGCACTTAAATGCTTGTTAGTTTTCATTGTTAAATGATGAATATAAAATACTTTATAACCAAAAGAACTATAATTCTTAAGAGATTATTATGGAATTTCCTAATAGACACATTAATTTTCATTAATTACTTATTGGGGCAGCTGGCCAGCACAGTGAATAGAATGCTGGACCTGGAGTTGGGAAGACTCATCTTCCTGAGTTCAAATCTGGCCTTAGACACTGTTGTTGTGACCCTGGACAAATCACTTAACCCTATTTGCCTCAGTTTCCTCATCTGTCAAATGATCTGGAGAAGGAAACAGTAAACCATTCTAGTATCTTTACTAAGAAAACCCCAAATGGGTTTGTAGAGAGTCAGATATGACCGGAATGACCAAGTATTAACAACAATAATGACAACCTCATTAATAAGTTCTGTGATCTTGGGCAAGTCATTTTTTCAAACTACCTCATGTCCATTTTGTTTATATTGTGTATATATATATATATATATACATATATATATATATATATATACATATATAAGTATATGATCTTTCCTCTGATAGAATGGAAGCTCCAAGAGGGCAGAAACTGTTCCACTTTTGTCTCTGAATCTCCAGCATTTAGCACAGCAAAGTACCTGGAACATGGTCAGCCCTTAATCCTCTATGATTGATTTGGACTTTAGTTTCCTCCTTTGTAAAATGAGAGGCTTAATAATAAAAATCACTAGCATTCATATAATACCTTAAAGTTCCCAAAGAGCTTTACATCTAATCGCAGTTGATTTTCACTCTAAGGTAAGTGCTATTATTGTCCCCATTTTACAGATGAGGAGACTGAACCTTAGAGGTTATGGGATTTACTCAGGGACACATAGGGAGTAAGTAGGATTTAAAGTAAGACTCAAACTTGGATTTTATTGGAGGCAGCTGATGAAGCAGTAGATAAATTGCTGGCTCTGGAGTCAGGAGCACCTGAATCTGGACTCAGTAGCTATATGACCCTGAGCAAGTCAACTTAACCTCTGTTTGCCTCATTTTCTCTAACTGTAAAATGGTGGTCATATTAGCACCTACTCCAACAGGGTTGTTGTGAGGATCAAATGAGAAAATATTTCTATAAACAGCACTAAGCAGAGTGCCTGGTACAGAGTAGGTATTATATCGATGGTTCTCCCCCTTTTCTCCCTTCTCTCTCCTAGTCAAGTGCTTTTTGTCTTGCACCATCTAGCTTCCTCTTCCCACTCATATATTCTATTATTTCCTCCCATAGGAAAGCTATAGGAGGCTGGAAAATGTGAGAAAGCTGGAGGAGGATTGCCCCAAGGCTGGATCCAGGTCCCAGGGGAGCAAAGCTTGGCTGTAGTTATTCCTTTTCTCCCCCTCATCTCATGAAAGGCTTCCTCTGGATGCTATAAGTTTCTGAATTTTGTTCATTAATTAACTGAAGTTATAGGGGCCCTTTTAGGACCTTTTGGGGGGGAATGGAAGGCACTGCACACAAGAGAGACTTAATAAGTTTAAGTGGTCAGTGAAATTTAAACTTATGCCCCTGCCTGTGGATCATGGGATGCGTTCATGAAATGGATTGTCTCTCTGGGTTATGTCAGCTTCATTAAATAAGATAAGATTCTTACACTCCAATTCAATTCAGCAATTGTGTTTAGCACTAGGGATACAAATATGAAAAGGATTCATTCTCTATGCTCAAGGGGTTTACAATCTAGTCTAATGGTGGTAGTGATGGTGGTGTGGCAAAGAGGAAAGGGTCTTGGAATAGGACATGAAGGCTGATATTACATCCTGAGAATTTAACTCTTTGAGAGTAGGGATTGCTCCATGCTTTGTATTTGGATCCCAAGCACCCAACAATATCTACCTCCTCAGATATTACCAAGACACTGGCCACAGGGCAGCCAATACCAGACACGTGCTTATGAGCCTCACAACTCTGGTTCTAGACTTTGGAAAGTTGGCATTTTTGAAGCTTGCCTTTGTGAGCTTCCTGATGTGTTTCTAACAATCATTATTTTTTACAAATGAACCTAAGCAATAATCCCCTTATTTTATGATCTTTGTATACAAGAGGGCTATTTGAGTTTGAAATTTGTTGAGTGCAATGTTTAATGAATGCTTGTTCATGAGTTGATTCATGATTTAAATAAATACAAATAGGAATGATCCAAGGCAGAATGTGATTGGGGGGAAGGAGAGAGTGAGAAATCCTTATGAGAAGATGAAAGAGAACACTAGTCTAATCATCGTAGAGGGAAAGGAGTAAGCAAAGGCATGCAGGTGGGAGAGACCAGGAAGGAAATGGGGTGGTTGTGGAGAATAGTCCAGTTTGGCTAGAATGGAGAATAAGAGGAGGTACATTGGGTAGATAAGTTGTGACCAGTATGCAGAAGACTTTGACTGTCAGGATCAGGTGTTGAAATCTCTCTTTGTAGGCAATAGAGAATCCTTTGCCTTGACCAAACTATACAGAGTCAGTAACATGCTTGAATTATTATAGACTTTTGGTACCTGAGAGAGATTATTTTGCTGGGAGAAAATTACCTTGGGTTGATCATTTGACAGTGATGACCAGGGAGGGTATCAGTTGCTTCCACTACAATTCTCATTTGATGCCTCGACATGCCTTGGAGGAGACCCCAGTTTCTTAAAGGCTATGCTAATGGAGTATAAAGTTTGGTGCCTCCTCCAACCCAGAGGGCTTCATGTACTATCCCAGTGCTGGTTTGGTTTGGATATCTTGGAAGGGTTTTTATCACCACGTTGATGACAGGATAATTCTGATAGCAGAATGATGTTTTGGGGCCATAGCAATTCTCAAGTACCATCTCTTAAGTCATGAATTGGTTTTGATCTATGTCAGTAGATGGGTCATGGCGACAGTCACAGATCTTCTAAGTAACAAAGTCAACAAAGATGTATTTCATAGATGATTCAAAATGCTGATGTTTCTCAAACTCCACCCCTTGTTCCCCAAAGCTGTCTTCAGGTTTTTTATTGCATTCAGCTTGAGGCACAGAAGTAATGGAAACTTTTGCTACAAACAGCATTTGTTAGCGACTTCCCTCTCTGTGGTTTTTTTTTTTCCTCTGCCGTTCCCCTGATAAAACAATTTGAGTTGCTAAGCCTAACCAGCACACACAAATCTCATCATCACATAAAAAACATCATCTTTTAAGAAACAAGCTTCTTTTAAAAAAAATGATACACTATGCATTCTAAATTGGGTCATTCTCTATCCCGAGAAGTTGGTGCCAGCCCATCTTTGAGTGTGTATTTCCTCTGTCTTAGTTTTGAAGCTGCTTCTTCTAAGCCAAGAGTGAGTAATCAAGCAAGAGAGATGGGCAACAGCATGAAGACATCTACTGCAGCACCTGAGAGACCTCTGCCTGGCCCAACGGGTAAGTCCAATTTCTTTGGAATTATTTGTTTGGTGTATGGTCTTTCCAGCAGCTCAATCCATACAAGTGAGAGCTCCCTCAGGAGGACCAGGGAACCATGCATGTCTGCCCAACAATCATTAGGTTGAGCATTAAATCAAAAGAACTGGGTTCCAGTTTTGCTATAGTCTGTGTCCTCTTTTAACATTAATTTTCTCATTTGTAAGATATCAGAGGGCTATTCTTCCAGGTCTAACTTTCTGTGTTCCATTATTCTCTGAAGTTTCTTAGAGATTATAAGGATTCCTACTGAAGGAAATGAGGCAGTACATTGCAGTAGAAAGAGAACTGATATTGGTGTCAGGGACTTTGGATCAGATGTTCTGAATTATAAGCTTTTAGAGGAATCATTTAACCTACCTGGGCCTCAGTTTCCTGATTTATAAAATGAGAGGAGTGCATTAGGTTACCTCTCAGGTTTCTTACAATTCTAAACCATGGATTCTAGGAAGTTTCTATTGAGTTCCGAAAGGAATAAAAAGAGATAAAATGGTAAGTTAACTATATGTGCTTGTGGGTTCTGTGGCCACAGAAAAGAGCAAACAGTACAGCTGTCCTAGGACAGCTGATGGCAAGATACAAGGGGAGCACCCTCTTGATAAGGAGTAAATAAATGATGATAGCTTTGGTATCTGTGCTAGTTTCTCAGGTAAATAATTTTCCAGAGCCCATGGATAATTTAAGATCCCATGGACTAAAGCAGTATATGGATAATTAACTTATAAAGAATTTGGTTCTGGGTAGAGACAGAGTGGAAAATTTTTTTTGTATGTTGACATCAATAAATAACGATATGCCAGGCACTGGGGATACAGAGATGAAAATGGAATAATCTCTGCCCTCAAGGAACTTATTGGGAACAGTTCCCAAGCACTCCTGCCAAAATCCCTTGGTGGAACTGTCAGAGGCAGAACTGAGATGCATAGATTCTTGTTTATGCCCAGTATAACATTTATTTATGTTCACAAGTTTTGGAATTCTTGTAAAAAATGGGATGATTGCTTTAAGAACACCATGTACAAGTGAAAAGTTCATTCAACTTGTATGAGGACACCTGGGTCCTAAGTCTGTGACTGCCAAGAAATGGCTCCATGACTTGACAGGTTAATTTTCCCCTTTGGGTTTCATTTTCCTCTTCTTTAAAATGGGGAGGATTGGAATAGTTGAGCTCCAAGATGACATCCAGCTCTAATACTCTAGAATTTTGTTACCGTTATAAAGATCATTCAAGTTCTGACAGTCTCTCTTTGAACACTGTACCTTCTAGGGTTTGTTCCAAGTCTGACATTCCATGTTCTCTCTATTCTAGTATTCTATTTTCTAAGTTTCTCCCAGTTCAGGTTATTTGTATTCCAATTATACCTTCTAAGGTTCTGTCTAGGTTCAACATTCTATGCTGTATCTATCACATTTGAAGTTCTAAGTTCTCTTCCTTGTCTAATGTTCTATGAATCTATGAAAGTCAAGGAATATATTACTGGCACTCAATTAAGCAATTGCTAGAACTAAAAGAAGTTGAAGGATCAAACTGATCCTCCCCTCCCCCCATTTCCTACTCCCCAAAGAAAGCCCATTTTCTATGTGTTTTAGAACCTGTCATCAGACATTTTCAAACGAATGACTTTTTTTCCTGGGCTGAAACACATTTTTCAACTTGAAGAAAGCTGAGTCAAAGAATCAAAGTGAAAAGAGAGCTTAGAGACTATCTAGTCAAATCCTCTTGTTTTATAGATGAGGACTTGAAAAGTCAAGTGACTTGCCCGATGTCACCTAGTCAGTATTTTTTTTTAAACCCTTACCTTTTGTCTTGGAGTCAATACTGTGTATTGGCTCCAAGGCAAAAGAGTGGAAAAGGGCTAGGCAATGGGGGTCAAGTGACTTGCCCAGGGTCACACAGCTTGGAAGTGTCTGAGGCCAGATTTGAACCTAGGACCTCCCATCTCTAGGCCTGGCTCTCAATCCACTGAGCCACCCAGCTGCCCCCACCTAGTCAGTTGTTTTTAACAGAGCTCTCAGACCCAGGCCTTCTAACTTCCAGTCTAAACTTGAAACTAAGAATGAATGATAGAATAGATAAAATGCAGTCAGAGACAGCACTGAATGCAACTCTGGTCCTAATCTTTACTTATTCTATTAGCTGCTGACTTCTGATACCCTCCTATGCCAAATGACTGTTGACATATTGCTACTCAGTTGTCTTGAGTAATCTGAATTGCACTAGGACTGGAGAGCGATTGATATGCCTCACATTTGGTTGTGTATTACTGTAAGGTGATGGTAAAGACTATTTCCATAAATCTGACTATTCTAATATTGTTTCCATGATGAATGTTGGGCGGTTGTCATTTTAAAGGAAGGGAAATTCTACACATTTAGTGACACACACTATTATAGTGACACATTATTAGAATTCAGGAAAGTCTGAAAAGTCCATGAAGTAGGTGGATCAGAATCATTTATGAAACATTTAGTCTAATAGAGAGGCTAGAGAGGGCATTTTTCTTCAAGCCTGGGTTAGAGTAGAGGACTTCTGAGGTCCATTCCAATGCTGAGATTCCATGAAACAATAGGATGAGGATAATGATTCAATTATTAAAAGCCACAGGGGTCCAGGGACAGAAAGTAAATGGAATTTAAAAAGGACCATGATAAAAGCCAAGTTTTATCTAAAAATAAGTCAAGTATATCCTGATTATTTCTATTCATTCCTTTTTTGAAATTTATCAGAATCTGAATCATGGAATTCCTCTGAGTTCTTCTGTGTTGGGAGGGACCTCAGAAATCTATTGTTTTCCCTGCCTAAGCAAGAATTTCTTCTATAATGGATCATTTGACCTTGCCTAGGAGTCATCCATCCTCTTCTTGGAGACTTTCAGTTATGGGGCACCTACTACCTTTCAAAGTATCCTGTTATATAATTATGTAGAAAGAGTGTTGGGTTTGGAATGAATATATCCTGGATTTGAATCCCACTTCTGACACTTAATAGCTGTATGGTCATAAGTAACTCACTCACCCTTATAGAATGTTTCCTTCAATTTTTATCTTTTTCACTATCTTGTGGGGTTGTTGTGAGGCTCAAATTCAAGAGTGGATATAGTAGTAGTAGTCTCTCAGTAACTGAGGATGACGATTGTCTTTGTGTGTTTTTGTGCACAAAGACACTTGTGCATGAAGGAGATTTAAGTGGAAGAGTTGTTGCACAGAGACAGTCCCACTCTCTCAGCGTTGGAAGCCTGGGTCCAGTGGCACGAAAAGTCGTTACACCTGGAGACTTCAGAGTGGATATAGCAATATGAAAAATGTTAAGTGTTAAATAAATGGCATTTGCCATTGTTTCAGTAGGGCAGGCCTGATGATTAGGAAGCATTTACTGAATCAAATCCAAATGTATAGTTGCCCCTGTATGCCTGCCCCCACCACACCTGCCACTGTTCCCAATTCTAGCCTTTGGGGTCAAGCAGAAATAAGATATTACCTCTGCTATGTGACAACCCTTCAAATCCTTGAAACCAGGCATCATGTCGCCCCTATGTCTTTTCTCCCTAAAGCAGACAGCCCTATTTCCTTCAACCTAATGTCCTCTGCCATATGATGGCTTCACAACAAGATTGTATGTATCTTCTACAGATAAATATTTAAGTTTCATCTGCCTAGAGAGTTACCTGAGAAACTTTAGAGCTCATCTAGTCTAAATCCCTCACTTTTCCAATGAGAAAATTCAGGCCCAGAGAGAGGAAGTTATTTGGCCAACATCACATAATGAGTATCAGGGAGGAAGGAGAACAGGTGGGTAGCACATAAAAAAGGATTGATTCCCAATGCTTCTAGAAAAAAGATACCATATTATAATGTTGATTGGTACATACATATGTTTTATGAGAAATATGCCAGAAATTCTTTATGTGGATTTTGTAACAAACACCAGAAGAGGAGAGTTGTCTCCTTTGGGAGTTACATGTTGTTGTTTTTTGTTTTTTACAATAAATCTACCCTTGCTTATCAGGAGAAACTCATTGGCAATTGGCATCCAGCCTTGACAGTTTCCTTGGTGGTGGCAAGATTTTATTCTTTGAAAGTTGGATTTGATTACTAGAAATAGCCAAGTGCCTCCAGGAACCAAGGCAGATTAAAAAAAAAAGATGAAGAAATAGAATGTGGGGTTAAAGAGGCATGGCACTATAAAAATGAGACTGATTTTTACAAAATCACAGAATTTGAGAGCTGGAAGATCTCGGTGACCTGGTTAAGAGCTGTGCTGGACTCAGCTCAAAGAAGTTCTCAAGTACCAACTGTTAAGTTTTCAGTGTGAACCAGCTAGTTACAAATCAGGGCTTGATCTAGTTTTTGGTTGATCGTCTGGACTTAAAAAGTTATGGAGAAAATGTTAATAATGGAAATTAAACTTAAAAGTGTATCCAATATTTCCCCACCAGGAAAATTGGTTATTAAATGTTTGTCACTATACTGCTGCTCTAGTCAAACCTCTACCCAAAAGGAACCCTTACTATAATACACTCAGAAAATGGGTACCCAGTCTTTTGAAGACTTCCATGGAAAAGCACCTCGGTGGCTCAGTGGATAGACATGGAGTCAGGAAGATTTATTTTCCCAAGTTCAAATCTGGCCTCAGACACTTACTAATTATGTGTGCCCCTGGTCAAGTCACTTAATCTCTGTTTGCCTTTGTTTCCTCATCTGTAAAACAGGGATATTATTATCCCTACCTCCCAGTGGGGATATTAGCACCTACCTCCTGATGTTTTTGTGCAGAACAAATTAAGTAATTTAAAGCACTTAGCACAGTGCCTAGCACAATATACTATATAAATATTGGATATTTTTATTATTATAATGAATGATTATTATACCCACTCAATCAGACACTTAATTAAAAAAAATCCTTGCCTTTTGTCTTAGAATTTATACTATCAGATTTGAACCCAGGATCTAACATCTTGAGATCTGGTTCTCTATCCACTGAACTATTAGTTTTAACAATGATTCTAGATCTTCACTTGTGATTATAACATGAGATAGTCTCTGAACTTGATGTTAAGAATCTTGGATTATGGATTGTGGAATCAAAGACTTAGAGCTTCAAAGGGCCTCAGAGACCTTCTAGTCTGACCCCTTCATTTTATAGATGAAAAAACTGAAGCCCAGGGAAATTGCTCAAGGTAAGGGGCAGGATTTGAACCTAGGTCCTCTGATTTTAGCCAGGTGCAATGGCTAGAGCTCAGGCCTTGGAATCAAGAAGACTTATCTTCATGAATTCAAATCTAGCCTCAGATACTCCCTAGCTGTGGGACCCTGGATAAGTCACTTACCCCTGTTTGCCTCCATTTCCTCATCTGCAAAATGAACTAGAGAAGGAAATGGCAAACCACGTCAGTGTCTCTGCTAAGAATGGGGTCCAAATGGGGGGAACCAAATGGGGTCATGAAGAATTGGACCTGATTGAAACAATTGAATAACAAAACCTGTTTTCACATAATTCATATTTCACAGTGGTTTTGTTTTTTCTTCTATGAGACAATGACAAAGCAGAGAAGGGAATTGAAGTTTTGTGAAGGTTACTCCATGGATGCAGTCCCTTCCCTTTTGTCTCTGTATATATTTTGTAGGGGGATGAGGCATGGCAAGTGTTATGCAAAACAGGTCCTGTGTAAAGCTCTTGAGGTCACTTGTGTATTCCCTGGGCATCCTACCCACAATGGAAAGAACTCTAGATCTGTGGCCATAGGATCTGGATTCCATTTCAGTTCTGCCTTGTTCCAGTTGTGTGCTTAGAGTGGCACCTACTTTCTCTGAATCTCAGTTTCCATTTCTGTAAAAATGAGGCTAACCCAAATGATCTCTAGGCTTTTTTCCAGATCTAAATTTCTGATTCTATGTATACTAATACTTACTAGCTGTATGTCTTTGGGCATTTGGTTCCTATGAATCTCAAATTGCTCATCATTTTCCTAAATGAAGATAAGACTTATTGTGATGGAAACGCTTCACAAATTTTAAAATGTTATAGTATAATAAGCTAATACGTGGACGTTTT
This sequence comes from Monodelphis domestica, assembly GCF_027887165.1. Taxonomy (NCBI): domain Eukaryota; kingdom Metazoa; phylum Chordata; class Mammalia; order Didelphimorphia; family Didelphidae; genus Monodelphis; species Monodelphis domestica. The sequence goes on from NC_077229.1 coordinate 124,072,449, forward strand.
TGGCTTGTCAATCCCAATCCAATAAGCTATTATTAAGTGTCTCCTTTGGGCAAGGCACTATCAATACAAAAACAAAATGAAAAATGGAGCCTCCTCTCAAGTGAAGCAGTGGATAGATTTCTCCATCTGGAGTTAGGAAGACTCATCTTTGTGAGTTAAAATCTGACCTCAGACACTTACTAGTGATGTGACCCTGGACAAGTCACTTAACTCTGTTTACGTCAGTTTTCACATCTATAAAATGAGCTAGAGTAGAAAATGGCAACCTACTCCAGTATGTCTGCCAAGAAAACCCAAAATGGGATTAACAAGATTTAGATATGACCGAACAAAACTCTCAGTAGCTTATATTTACTGGATGGTCGGGATTGAGTTAAAAAGAGAAAGAGACAATGATAAAAACTGACATCTATGGAACAATTTAAGGTTTGTAAACCTCTTTATATGTTCTATACAATTTGATCCTTATATCATCCCTATTATAGATGCAAGAGAGGCAAGAGTCTATTATTATTCCCACTGAACAGATGAAGAACTCAAGGTTCAGACAGAGAATCTTGTTCAAGGTCACAAAGCCAGTCAATATCTGAAGTTAGATTCAAACTTGACTTAAGTCCAGTGCTTTATCTATTAGACTACACTGCCTAGACTATAACAAGCTCATTGAGAAATGAAGAATTTCTGTTTTCACATGCTCTTTTTGTTCAATCAACTCAGTCGTTTCTGACTTTTCAGGACTCCATTTGGAGTTTTCTTGTCAAAGATACCTGGAGTGGTTTGCCATTTCCTTACCTACTTCATTTACAGATAAAAAAAACTAAGGCAGAGTTCAGTGAGTTATCCAGGGTCACAAAGCTAGTAAATATTTGAGGCCAGATTTGAAGTCAAGTCTTCCTGACTCCAGGCCTGGCACTCTATTGTCTTCATCCTAAAAAAAAACTACAGCAAAAATCACAAATAGACCACCAGCAAACAGATGGCAGAAACAGAAAATACAAATGCAAAATGCTCCCCCCAATTTTTAATTATTTAAAGAAAATGTAATTTTTTCCCACCCTCCTTTAGTAGAGAGGGAGAAAAGTAAAATTATCTTCAATGATAACTAAAGAAATTCATGCCCAGAGCCCTTAAATGGCTTCTAAGTAACCATACAACATGGCAGCAGCAACAAAGGATATTTCCCCCTCAATGGTCACATCATACCTTGTGTTAAAGTTCTTTCTGTATTTGGCTTCTTCTTCAAAACTATAAGCTCCCTGAGGGCAATGACCCAATCTTTACCTTTCTTTCTCCCTATAACACATAACAGGGAGCCTCAAAAATAGCAGTTGCTCAAAAAATGTTGATTGAATGAGTCAGTGAAGATTTAGATCTGCTTCTCCTCTTTCCTCAAGTATTCTTTCCAGTAAATTTTGTCATCTTTTCATTCTCTACTCATACTCCATCTAACCTCGTCCACTCTCGAACTCTTACAAAACTGAGGGAGGTAGAATGATTCACATGGCTAGAAAAAACATTGGACAACATTCAATCCAGTTTACCTCCTCATTTTAGAGATAAGCAAGTCAAGTTGCAGAAAGGGGACTTGAATTACCAAAGGTCACTTTACTCATTAGTGGCTTTGACACTGAAGACACCAATCTCTAGACACATTTGCTTTCTTCCACTAGCTACCTTTGAACATATTCATCATGAGTCTGCTTGACCCCTGTTACTTTTCTATGTTACCAGATCCAGGCTTTATCTACTAGGAGTTCTTGGCTGTCTTACAAGAAGACCCCTAAACAAAAGGCAAATTTATTCTGACCTAAAGGCAGAGATGATTTCCTCCATGAACTTGATTTTGGTCCATCCCATGCAGTCCTTGCCCTCTACATCAGGGGAAGAGAGAGAATAGATGTACTGCTCTCTTCATCACTTCCTCCACCCATCACTGGGATCAGCTGGATTCTCATTAGAGAATTCATTTCATTTCATTTCAAAGGAGTTGACATCTAATATTACACTTGATATCTATTCCTTTTTCTTTGTATACACACATTCACACAGAGATGCGTTTAGACAAAAATACAAGCAGATGCAAATATCTTGGATCTAGGGCAGCTCTCAGTGACTCTCTCTCTACAGAGGCAGCCAAACCTCTTTCAAAGCTGGGAAGATTGGAGAGGGAGATCTAAGAACAAAGCTGATTCAACTGCATGAATAGGCATAGCCGAGTCTGCACCCTGGACCTTTACTGAGTGGAACAAAGTACAGAGTAGTCTTCCATGTCTGATGGAGTGCCAAGTCATTTTGTGGGATCAAATTGCATCTGTCACTGGGGAGATACTTTAGTCTCAATTCTAGATCATTAAGAGTGCTCAGAAAATGCTTCCTTACTCACCTCCTTCTTCTAGAGGCATCATCAGAAAATGCATTTTGGTAACTTTCTTTGTTCTTTCATCTGCTGATGCCTTCCTCTCTAGGGGCCGCCTTCCATCTACTCTGTATTTATTACTTGTAGGTCCCGATTTATAAATATGTTGCCTTTCCAGAGAGAATAGGATATAAGTTCCTTGAGGGCAAGAGCCTTTTTCTCGTTCTTTGTATCTTCAATGTAACACAATGCCTGGCACATAGCCAATGCGTTACTTGTTTGTTGAATAATTGCAAACACTGCAACACTTATTTCTCCCTTTCCCCATTTACCCAATGGAAGAACTATTTCCTTTTACACTCAGAAAGAGACATACAACTTTTCCATTAGCAGAGTGTACCTCTCAGATCAGATCAGGCTGGTTTACTCTTAAAATAATAACACTGAGTAGCATAGAAACAACTCACATTTATATAGATAAAATGGATAAAAAGCACATTTAATTGGATGCACACAAAAAGCCCATGAGGCAGGTGGTGCAAATATTGCAGATGAGATCAATGAGGCTCCCAGAATTAAGGTGACTCTCTCTCAAGGTCATATAGCTAAATAATGGCACAAGGACTCAAATCCAGGTAATAAATACATGGGATATCTGGGAAATCTTAAACTATAATAGCTATGGAAACCAGAAAGGGTCTTAGATATCATTAGATACCACCTCCTCATTTTACAGATAAGGAAACTGTGGCAGAGGAGGGAAAGTCGTCTTGAGCCAGGATAACAGGGAGCATCAAAGTTGGGATTCAAACACAAGTTCTTGATCTTTCCACCATATTCTCAATGTAGTCTTTCTATACTTACACTCCTCATTTTTATAAGCTGGGATGTTGCCAAATAACCCAAAGACCTCTTCTTCAAAGGGGACAAAGAGGCCAACATGCATGAGCACATCTCAGGAAAACACCACTGTTGATTTGCCTCTGGGTCTGTTTTTTGAAGATGCAAATAGCCTCAGTGTAGTTTCTTTTTTTCCATTATCACTCTTAAAGCAGTTAGAAGGGTCCCCTCAGATAAAGAGTATTTCCTCCTTCTTTCCAAATACACAGGTAACTGGAGGAGGTAGGAAGATCATATCCTATAGGCCCCTTTGTCACTTCTATCATTAAAGTCTCCTAAATAATTACCCATGACATTTATTTCCTCTTTTCTCTTTGGCATCTTTAAATAAAGACCCAGCAAAAGTCCCTGTCCTCATGGAGTGGACCATCTACAGAGGAGTTTAATTTCCATATCTGCATAATGCAAATGCCTGGGCTGTGAAGGTGGTAACGGAGTGATGTGTTTTAACTCCTGCTGTCTAATATCACCAGTGCTTACTCATTTGTCCAGTTTCAAACAAGTCAACATCAGATATTTTACTTGATAGCCATTGCTTTTCATTTAAGTCATAATTATGGGTTGTTGCTACGTATGGTAAGATTTCTGATTTGTAGGGTTCTTCCTTTTCATTCTTGAGGCACAGTGGATAAAATCCCAGACCTGGAGTCAGAAAGATTCAATTTCCTGAGTTCAAATCTGGCCTCAGATATTTAGTAGCTGTGTGACCTTGGGCAAATCACTTAACTCTTTTTGCCTCAGTTCTTCTTTTGCTCATTGGGCGCCATGCCTGTGCCTTCCACCCTTTGCCTTTCTAATGCTAGGATATCTCATTCAGCTGGCAGCTCAACAATCCTCTCATGGGACGCTTTCAATATGACTCATTAATTGCAAATCAACCCATCTTTCGATGTATCATAAGTATCTTATTATGTCTAAAAATAGTCCTCAAGACAGGGATGGGCAACAAGCCCTTTATGCACCAATAACTCAAGAGGAAGTTCTGGACTTGGAGAAGTGTTGAAGAGGAGAAAAAAGCAAAAGAGGAAATTCTCAGCTGCCATCACTGGTAGACAGCTGCTCTGACCACACCTCATATCATTTCCCATACTTGCTTGGATTTGCTCAGCCAGTCACTATTGGTGCTGGTTTGGGTGCAGAGTTTGCAGTGCTTGAAAATTAACCATCACCATGTATTCAAGGGAGAGTTAAAAAAGAAAAAAAACAACAACTGTGGGGCCTTATGATTTCATGTGTGACATTTGTGGCTGCCCCAGTCTTGTTCCTCTTTTGATTCAGTCCTTCTCATGCCTAGACACAGATTTTCTGCATTGGTCCCATTTCTAAGTCCAGGTTCTCAGCAGGAAATTCTATTTTTCATCTTCAGTTGAAGGGAAATGAGATTTGCTCTTAGAAAATAAATTTGAGAAAAGATGTTGTAAGCTAAACTGGGATTTTTGAAGTTTATAGATCTAGAAAGGCACAAACTGCTTTGAGGAAAACTGTGCAGGGATCATAGACATTGAGTTGCAAAGGATCTTAGAGATTATCCAGAGGCAGCTAGGTAATTCAGTGGATAGAGAGCTATGCTTAGAGTCAGGAAAACTTGAGTGCAAATTCAGCATCCACTAGTAAAGTGATTTAACCTCTATGTGGCTCAGTTTCCTCATCTGTAAAATGGGGATAACAATAGCACCTATCTCTCAAAGTTTTGTGAGAATCAAGTGAGATAATATTTGTAAAGCGTTTAGGACAGTGCCTGGCACACAATAAATATTGATTTTTCCTTCCATCCTTCATTTAAAAGCCAGCCCCTTGGTTTACAGAGGAAACTGAAACCAAGAGGAAAAGTGATTTGGACAAGTAATTAGTAGTGCTATGATTCAAACCTAGGACTTCTGAATGTAAAGGCAATTCTGCTTTTCACTGTACTAAATGTTTTATTTATATTATATGAATATAAATTACAAGTGTTTATTGATTTGAGTTAAATTCCTTCCTTCCTTCCTTTCTTTCTTCCTTCCTTCCTTCCTTCCTTCCTTCCTTCCTTCCATCTTGGAAACAATACTAAGTATTGGTTCCAAGGCCGAAGAACAGTAAAGGCTAGGCAATGGGAGCTAAGTGACTTGCCCAGGTTCCTACAATTAGAAAATGTCTGAGACCAAATTTGAACTAGGACCTCCCATCTCTAGGCCTGGCTCACAAGTTAATGAACCACCAGTTGCCTCCCAAGTCCCACAATATATATTTTAATAGGAACTTTTGTCTAGCCACACTTCCTTCATCTTATAGTTATGATATTGATTTTTTAAACTTCTCCAAGGCTACATTTATCCCTATTCATATGTTCTGGTTAGAATTGGCACAAAGGTCTAACCTGTTGAGATATTTTGGACAACTGATTCTGGCATCCAATTTGTGAGTTACCTTTCCTAGCTTTATATCAAATTTGACAAACATGCCTGCTATACCTTATACATACCACTAATAAAAATGCTAAAAGTAGTATAGTTTGCAAGGCAGAGAGTTGAACCTGATGTTAGGAAAACCTGAGTTTAAATTTTACCCGAGACCCTCATAAACTGTATGACCATGGTCATATCCCTTATCCTCTCTAGGACTTAGTTTCCTCTTTTATAAAATGAGAAGTCTGGACCTGATGACTTTTACTATCCCTTCCAGTTTTAAATCGATGATTATATGATCCTCTCATGAACAAGATCCTCCATGGCCTAGAGAACTCCACTAAATACTTTTTTCAAAAAAAAAATTAATGATTAATGGGCATTTAGGTGGCACAATATGAAGAGAGCCAGGCCTTAAGACATCTTTCTGTATTCAAATCTAGACTCAAACACTTATTAGTTGTGTGACCCTGGGTAAGTCATTTAATCCTATTTGCCTCAGTTTCCTGAGCTAGAGAAGGAAATAGCAAACCTCTCCAATATCTTCACTAAGAAAATCCCCTTGGGATCATGAAGAGCTGGATGTGACTGAAAAATGACTAAACAACATTAATAAATATTATTTGGTTGGATCTATTCAACTCTTTTCAAATACACCTAATCCAATGGTTCTCTAACAAACGTTTCTGCCTCTTTCCCACATAATAGCACAAGAGAGACTGTTTTGTTAATATTTAGCTGAACTATACTTAGAGAATGTCCTTGATATTTCAGTCTGATAACCCCGTCAGAAAAGGAAATGAGGTTAGTTATGTTTGTCCTTTGTGATCACTATTTCCTTTTCTAGATTGTCAGCAATCATCGTTAAAAGTTTGAGAAATTTGCTGGGAATCAGAGTTAAGTTGGTCTTTTGTTGTCAGACCATATTCACTTGTTACCCCCCCCTTTTTAAAATTTTAGCACAAGATATGCTTTTCTAAAATTCCATGATCCCTCTCATTCTGTATCATCTTTTAAAGTCATTAGTAGTGACTGAGTAGTCTCATTAGTCAAGTCTTTGTTTGCCAACCAAGCCCTAAGTTGGGTCACAGAGTCAGACAACTGAAAACAATTGACAACAATAATGACAAGAAGTCACTTGGATTCATCAAAGGGGACATGCTTCCTTAATATAGCCATTCTTAATAAATTGGGTATCCACTCACTAGACATTTTAGTTTTGTCCTTTCCAGTCCAAAGACCATACATTTAAAGATAGAAGAGTTCTTAGAGTTCCTCCATTTTAAGATGAGGAAACTGATCATTCTTCTTGGCAGAAGCAATAGAAGTAAAATTAAGTTAGGCAACTTTGACAACTCTCTTCTGTCAGTGATCAGCACCCTCCTTTCCATCCTGAGAAATGGTCTTCTCCTTTTGATTCTTTTCTTTTTCCCAACGTAGCTTTAGACTCCCTTTCTCCCTTTTGTCGCCTTTAGCTTTCCTTCATAGACTCAGCTCATTTTGAATGGTAGCACTCCTGACATAAGACCATGTCTCACCCTTTTGTACTGAGCATGTCTTTTAGAAATGTAATTTGGCCACTGAATTACCTGTGATCTACATCGATCCTTGAAGAAAAATTTCCCCTTCTCCTCCTCTCTCATAATATCTTCAGGATTTCATTTTGGATAGTTTCCTATCTCTTCTAAGCTGTCATCTCTTTTGGAAATCAGCTCTCTTAAACCCTACAATATGCGTTGGAACATGCCAGATCATCTAGATGAAAACTCTTCTTTCACAGGTGGAGAAAGTGAGGGACAATGAATTGTCCAAGTCACAGACAGTAAGTACAGGAGTTGCAACTAGAATCCACATTGTTTGACTTCTAGACCAGTGTTCCATCCATGAAACCAGTTTCTCGCAGAATTATTTGGCTATAGGATTTTTGCCCTTTGGCCCATGGCACCAAGTATAGGATCTGACACACCATGGACACTTAAATCCCTATTGATTGAGCTAGACCTTGAAATATATGGCTAAAACCTACACATGTAGTATAGTCATTGGGTTATGTCACAGAATCCTGGAATGCAAGAATTAGCAAATGCATTAATTAGATTCCAACTTATGCTATCGTTTGTTGCCCAGATTGGTTGACTGTAGATGCATTTCATTCAGTGAAGCCATAAATGCCAGCAGGAAATGAAGGGCGTGAAATTTTACAAGTGATTTTGATTTTCTTTGCTGAATTTCCTAGCATGGACAAAGACTTTACAATTACTCAGATGTTATGATCACACCTAGTCTAATATAGGCCAACATAGTCGTATCCTTCACAACAGAAGTGTAGCCAGAACTCTGATTCATGTGTTTTGCCTCATGTTCTCCCTTTGTTGGCACATTTGTCAGCTTTGACACTGAATTAGGTTATATATACTCCTGCACACAGTAAGTACTTAATAAATATTTGCTCAATTTAATTAAGCTGAAATAGGGTACATCTACATAAAATTGCAATGCCTTGTCTTTGATTTTTTTATTTGGCCAGAATTGAGAGCATTTATTCAATTTCTTAGCTCAGCATGAATGTTTGGACAATTTTTTTTTTAATCCATCCAAGCTTACAGATACTTTAGATGTCCTGAAAGGGGGTATGAGGAGGAGTGGGGGAGGTTTGCATGTTCAAAATTGAGGTTTGAGCAGTTTCGAGCCTGAACTACTTGAATTTTTCAGTGTGGTAATCTTTAATCTGGTGTTTAACCCCAAGTGTGTAGGAACACATCCTTCCTATATAAAGTTTCTATTATTGTCACACTTATCAATTTGCTGGCTTTTAAAAACGCCCACCTCTCTCAAAGCTTCCCTTCAGTCTTTCACTGCAAATTTTTCCAGTGAGATTCACTATTTCATACTGAGAGTACTGTTGATACAAAATATTATTCATCCTGGAAAATCTCTTAAAAATGTAGCATAATGGGCAGCTATAGTAGACAGAGAGCTCAGTGGATAGAGAACTAGACCTAGAGAAAGGAGGTCCTGGATTCAAATTCAACCTCAGATACTTTCTAGCTGTGTGACTGTGGGCAAGTCACTTATCTCCATTTGCCTAGACTTTACCGCTCTCTTGCCTTGGAGCCAATATTTTATATCTATTTTAGGACAGAAGGCAAAGGTTTAAAAAAAGGAACATAGTCACTTAATTTTAAAAGAGCCAAGTAGCCTTCTTGGACCAGGTACAAATGGATTTCACTATACTGAGATGGGCTGATTGAATCTTTTCTTAATTGTAGTACAATGCATTGAAATCTCCTTTCATAGATGAGGTTCCAGTTGATGTACCATAATTGTCCATAGCAGTATGATTCAAACTGTGTCTCTCTCCATCCCTCTGGGGAACATAAAGCACCTTTATTTTTACTAGATTTGAAGCTTCCCACACATGTCATATGGTTTTCCAAAGAGGTGATGAAGAGTAAATCAAGCTAGCAAGCTAGGGAGCCAGAAGTCTGATGTTCTAGTACCAACCTCAATTTTAATCCTCAATTTCCTCATCCTTAAATTGAGTTCATTGGCCTTAGTAAGTTTTCTAACATGTGAAATTCAGTTTCCACAAGAAAATTTGATACTAGTAATGACTTTTTCTTTAAATATTTCCCTTAAATCTTAAACTTGTAGGTATCAAAAAGCTCATTACATGTGATTTTTTCAAGCAAGAAACTAGTTATGACTCATGCATTTATTTGCCAATTCACTCATTCATTCATTTTATTTTTGTTCATCATCATTTTGCTTCAAAATATCTCTGGAAAATTTCATACCAATAATTCTATTGAATTCATTTTCCTGGAGCACTTACTATGTGCTAGGTACTATATTGGCCCTGGATCTACAAAGACAATTACAAAACAATCCCTGCCCTCAAAAAAACCCTCATTTTACTAGGTAAAGGTAGTTTAAATATACAGTGACACAAAATATTCTGAGAAGAAACAGATCACTGATATCTGAGGGAATCAAGAAAAATTAAGACCAAGAGTTGCTGCCTGTGGTGAGCACTGAAGGAAGAGAGAGATGGGAGACAGATGTGAAGAGGGAGGGGGCTCCAGGACAGGGACACAGAGGAAGACGGTGGGATAAGGAATTTTGGTAACAATGAAGAGGCCACTTTGATTCATTTACTTACACACACACACACACACACACACACACACACACACACTCATACACATTTACCTTCTGTTCTAAAATTGATCCTGAGTATCAGTTCCAAGGCAGAAGGGCAATAAGAGCTAGGCAATGGGGATTAAGTGTTTTGCCCAAGTTAATACAGCTAGGAAGTATCTGAGACCACATTTGAACTCAGGACCTCCCATCTTCAGGCCTGGTTCTCAATCCACTGAACTACCTAACTTCCCCGTAATTTTTCTTGGGAAACTCTGACTAAGGCCACTGAGTTCAGTTTAAGGATGAGGAAACTGAGGATTAAAATGAGGTCATACTTCTATATGATATGGTGAGAGTAAAGAAAAACCTTACAGGCTCTCTCTTGCTCTATTGAATAGAATGCTTTTCAAAAATAGTCAATATCAAGAAATTCTTGAATTCTCTGCATCTTTTCAGCCATTCTGTATCTATAAAGATAGGATCAGCAATAGAATATAATTTACCAAAGCTGTTTCATGCCGTTGACTTGTCTCATTTTCATCTATGTATCTTCAGTACTAAATACAGTGGTTCCCACAGAGGAATTTCTTTAAAACTTTGTTTATTTTTTTTTTGTGCCTTTGGATCCCCAACACTGAGCATAGTGCCTGTGATATGGTAAGAAGTTAATAAATGATTATTGGATTGGATTGGTTCAGATTGTACTGTCATATCTCAATTTTATATATCCCCTGATACCTACACATAGAGGAGAATTAATAAAGATTTTTTGAATTGGATGAATGGATGGATGAGGCTTTGAAAATACTTGTTCTTCTCCTCTAGGACTGGACAATGACTTCCTTGCTGTTCTTTGTGATTATCCATCTCCTGATATCAGCCCACCTATATTCCGCCGAGGAGAGAAATTACGTGTGATATCAGAGTAAGTTTCCTTCCCAGGAACCACTAGGGATTCTGAAAATAATGTTTCCCATTCATATAGCATTTTAAAGCATATAAAGATTTTCATAGCAACCCTTCAAGCTTGGTAGTAAAATGTGCATCATGTCTATTATACATATGAAGAAACTGAGACACATAGAGAAGTGAATTGTTGATAGCCACATAGCTATTGAGTGGAAGAACTGATTGAAATTAAAACCTAGGGTTCTTGAATCAAAACTCAGCATTCTTTCTCCAGGGCCATGCTATCCCTCTTTAGGTTAAACAAACAAACAAACAAACAAATAAATAAACAAACAAATAAATAAAGCCATCCAATTATGGTGAGAACACAAAGTCATGGGCTGAGCTTCTCATTTAATTAATGAGCTCAGTAGAAGATAAGAGACAAATTCACTTAGGAAATATCATAGTATCACAGTATTTGTATCATAGTATCACAGTATATTGTATCATAGTATCACAGTATCACAGAATTGCAGAATTGCAAGGAGCCTTAGTAGTCATCTGGTCCAACCTATACCTCCCAAAGGATGTCCACTACTATAACGTATCCAGCAAGTGGCTCTTGATTGACTAATAGGTTGCAGCTGATCATCTTTGAGGTTTCTTTCAATTCTAGGACCCTGATTCTATGGTAGTGGAAATAATAAGCAGGGTTACATTATAGAGAGAGTACTAGATTAGGAGTCAAACATCTGGGTTCAAATCCTACTTTGGACACTCAATAATATATGACTTTTGGCAAGTCATGTGAAATCTCTGAACCTATGAGATGTAAATAATAATAATATCTAAAACATTTTTCTTACGGGGTTGTTGCGAAGATGTAATGAGGTCACACTTATTAAGCAGTTGGCAAGTCGTTGGTAATCTCTATCTATTATCATTGATCCTTGCCACTTACTATCCTTGTGAACTCCTGAAAGATTATGACTTGCTATTGACTGCCATTTACTATCAATGTGATCTTCCTTAGACTAAATATGATAATTTGTGTTGCTCTTTATATAGCGAAGGAGGCTGGTGGAGAGCGATTTCCCTTAGTACTGGCCGAGAAAGTTATATTCCTGGAATGTGTGTGGCCAAAGTTTACCATGGGTGAGTCAATTTCCTAAACTCTAACATCCTAACTGAGAAAGACAATATGGTTTTTGACAATTAGCCTACAAGCTCTTTATAGCAAATGATATATTTTAAAATAATTTTTATTTGATTTGTTAAAAATTTATTTCACATGCTTAACATATATAAAATATATGTAGTGTAACATAGTATAATATACGTATATGTTATATTTAGATATTATTTTTATTTATTTGATTACTAGGGCAGTTGGTGGTACAGTGAATTGAGTACCAGGCCTGAAGTCAGGAAGACTCATCTTCCTGAGTTCGAATCTGGTCTCACAACATTTACTGGCTGTGTGACTCTGAGCAAGTCACTTAAGAGTGTCTCAGTCCTCATCTATAAAAAGCACTGTAGAAGAAAATGTCAAACCAATTCAGTCTCTTTGCCAAGAAAGCTCTAAAATGGAGTCATGAGGGGCTGGACATGGCTAAAACCACTGAAAAACAACAAAATCAATCATATATCTAGAATTTAGAATTACATAGCAGTTAGCACATGCAGAAATAGATGTGTCTGTTCCTTGGTGCCCTCTACCTTCTCAGGCAAATGATAGTAGGTATTTGGAAATGAGCAATAACATGGGATGGAAAATAAAACACGATAAAATCTGTCACTTGTACCTTCCGTGCTAGGTGGTTCAATGGATAGAGCACTGCATCTGGTGGCAAAAGGACCTAAGTACAAAGCTAGCTCTTGCTAGCTGTGGAATTTGGACAAGTCATTTAATCGTTATTTACCTTAGTTTCCTCAACTGTAAAATGGGGACATAAGAGTACCTTCCTCCCAGGGATGTTGTGAGGACTAAATGAGATAACATTTATAAAGTACTTTGCATAGTATCTTTCAAATTTTAGTAGATCTTATATAAATACTATAACCTTTTTAATTTGGTTAAAACTTGCTGCTACTGGCAGTCTTTTAGACTGAGGAAAAATACAGAGTATGACAAATAATGTGAAATTGTAGGAATTCCTAATCCAAACTATCCAAATGGAAGATTTCAATTGAACAAGATCACTATACTTAAACTTATACTTATACAAAACTTTCTTGGAAGAAGAAAAATAAAGAGGAGGGAGAGAAAGAAAGAAAGAGGAAGGAACAGAGAAAGAGGGAGGAAGAAAGGGAGAAGGAAGGAAGGAAGAACAAAAGGAAGAAAGGATGGAAGGAAGGAAGGAAGGAAGAAAGAGGAAAGAGAATATTTGCCAACTGGTCTCTAAAAGTACTGCATTTACATTTAGATAAGATCTTGGCAACCTACATTGCCTGCTACCATGGAGATCTTGTAAGATGATATATCAAAAAGTCTTGCATTTCTCGGAAGAGTAACTAGATACGTTTTCAGCAATGCTTATTCAGTTCAATTTAATTCAATAACTTTCTTTTTGGCATCTATCATGTATGTATTTTTCTGCTAAGCTAAGTTATTAATGCTTATGTCTGTCTGTATCATCGAATGTATGTATATATCTTTGCTTACCAAGAGGTGGTCCATCTTTGTAGGATAAACTTCCCTAAGTTTGACTGGCCTGACCTTCAGATGATAGTTACATCAAGTCTGCTCCTGGACTTTTACTTAAAGCCTGCCCAGCTCAGTAGGATCTAATCAAACATGTCCCCCATTAGCATAATCTATGAGGACTCAAGCTCACTGACATGCCCATTGCGAAGCACTAAAAACAGCTTTGTTGTAGGATAGAAAAATAGAGTTATATCCTTCACCAACGTTCTCCTCTGATTCCTCATATATAAAGTGAAAATTTGTATTTCTATGTTTATGAAATATTGTGTTGTAACTTATTTTTATTGTATATAGTAACACAAACCACCTACTAACAAAGTATTTCCAAGTATGGGTCTGAGCCATTTATGCAAAATAAAAAAAAGGATCACTTATATTTGGTTTTTGAAATATTCATGTTTAAGCAAGAATATTTAAAAGTGAAAGCGTTCATCTTTTTAAGAAAGCTAAAACCTCTATTTACAATCTGGTTTGTAGGAAAATGAAATTGCTAAATTCTAGCTTTACAAGTCTTACTTGACTGGCTGAAAGGATCCAAATATGTGTCATGTTAATTTAGGAACAAAAAAAGATGTGTGGTATGGTGCAAAGAGCCCTGGCTCTACAGTCAAAGGAGTTGAGTTCAAGTCATACCTATCTGTGATACTGGCTATTTGTGTAACCTTGAGCAAATCACATATTTTCCATGAGTATCAGTTTCCTTACCAGTAAAATGAGAAGGAAATGGATTAGATGACCTGGGAGGTACTTTCTAGTTCTAGAACTATGATTAGGGAGAGATGATGATAACATGCATTTATAAAGCACATTGATATTTGCAAAAGTATTTTAATCTCTGGAAATCAAGAATGGTCGACCCATCAGTTTACCTTTGCCATCTGTAACACTGTAAAACTCATTCACTCACATTTTGCAGAGTGCAACTTTTTGATAATTTTTTCATAGCCCGAGCTGAATTTGACTCTCTGGTTCTAAGGGTAAGTGACACAGGGATAGAGAGAGTTCTAATGGACAGAGAATAAGAAAATTCATGGGATCTGTCTTCTTTTCCAGTTGGCTTTTTGAAGGATTAGGAAGAGACAAAGCTGAAGAACTTTTACTGCTGCCTGACACAAAGATGGGCTCCTTCATGATCAGAGAAAGTGAAACTAAGAAAGGTGAGGGAGACCAAAAGGTGCTTTTTTCCATACTGTTATCGGATTTCTATACATTTCTTTCCCACTTGACTCATTATGACCCTTCATTGGCGCACCCTCCTACACCTCTGGCAACCATATCCAAAACTGGTAAGCTAACGAGCAACCTACACACTACCTAAAGCATCTGGTTCATATGAAAGTACAAGATCTGGAAATACAGAGATTGGTAAACAAGATGGCGGAAAGAAATGGAACCACGGAATTCTGGTTCTAAAAGAGACTTGAGAATACAGAATGTTAGAACAAGAAGAAAGCTTGGGATGTTAGCACTCGAAGGGATCTAATACCTTAGAATATTAGAATATAGATGTCAAAATGTCAGAACAGGAAGAGGTCTTAGACCACAGAATGATCTAGCACATGACCTGGAATGTTAGCATAGGAGATCAACTAAGAATGTATACTGTTAGAACACAAGGTATATTAGAACTGGGAAAAAGAAACCATTGTGATTAAGTAAGCCTTAGGGAAATAGACCAAACAAACTGATCTTTTCTGGATTTACCCATCACTGTTATTATTACATATACCAATGACCAGTAGGTAATGGTGAAGATAGTAAGATCTTGAAAAATAAAGAGTAATAGCATTCATATTTATTAGAGAAGGTCTTATATGAATTGTGCAAATTAGTGCAAACCAGGAGGCTCTTTTTTAGAGTATGTTTTCCATGCAATTTTTTACAATTAAAAAAAAAACAAATAAGAAGCTTTAGGATGTTAAGTGTAAAAATAATTTTAAGGGGGCAAGTATTCTGGGACATTAATTAAATGCTGGACAAATGGCTACCCAAGTCATTTTTCAGTTTAATATATATTATTAACATTTAATCCATCCTTTTCTTAATTCAAGACACCAATAAAAGAATAAATTAAGTCCTGAAACATAACATTTTGGGATTTCTGATGTATAAATATTCACACTCAATTTAACAATTGGCTCTTGTGAACCAGCTATAACTGGCTCTAATCTATCCCCAAATTACCCTCTAATCTCCAATTTTAGTTGTGAAAAGCGAGGGACTAATAAATCAAGTGACTTGCCTGAAGGCACGCAGGTGGCAGAGCTAGGATTCACATGGAAGACTTCCATCTCCACATTCAGTATCTTATAAAATGGAATCTAGTCAGGTATAGCATGGTGGACTTCCTTTTGGATGTCAGTTATACAAAGCACTAACTTTCATTCTGTCATTCTATGAGATAAGAGACCTAGGTTCAAAGTCTGCATTGGACACTTAAAAGCATGGATCAGCATCTAACAGTTTAGTGCCTCAGTTTCTTCAACTGAATAGTGGCAAATACAGAAAGTATTTTTTAAAGGAAAGTTCTTTGTCAACCTTTAAGTACTCTGTAAGTGTGTTATTATTATTATTAATAGTAGATGCTTAATAAATATCTATTGAATTGAATTAATTTATTTGTTCATTCACTCACAAAATATTGGGTACCTATGATGTTCAAGAAAGATACTCAGGGCAAATTAAAGTGGCTCAGTGGATAGAAGAGCCAGGTCTACAGGTGGAAGGTTCTCAGTTCAAATCTGGCCTGAGACACTTCGTAGCTGTGTGACCCTGGGCAAGTCACTTAACCTCAATTGCCTAAACCTTCCTGCTCTTCTACTTTGGAACCAATACTTAATATTGATTATGACAAAAGGTAAGGATTTGTTTTAAAAAATAAATAGAAGGAAAAGAAATATACTAGTTCACTTGAGAGAAGATGAATGAGTCAATTCATAAGTCTAAAAGTCCAGAATGATATTGCTTCCAAAGAGCTAACTTTGTCACATATGATGATATAAAAAAAAGAAAGAAAAAAAGAACACTAAACTAAATTATACTAAACCAAATTGAACTAAAAGCAAAACTGCTCATGGAAATCCCAAAGGAGTCCCCAAAGTCTGGTCCCAAACTCTCATTAATTATTTCCACATCAGCGTGCTTGCCCCACCTGCTCTAAAAATAAAGATGATGAGCCCCGTATGCAATGAAGCATTCTCCCCCAGAGAAGCAGACTCGGGTCCTCTGGGCATGTATGCAAAGTTCTCATGTATTTTCCACTTGTCACCCCTGGCTGCTTAACAGCACATGAACTTTAGGCCCTGTTCATGTTCTGGGAAAACACGCACAAGGTTTGATGAAGTGCCACTCGGGCAAAAAGTGAGTGACATGATATGACTAGACTTATGTAGAATCATTGATGCAAATGCTTCGAGCTGGGAAGGACCTTAGAAACAGAGCCCTCCCGTGCTACAGAGGATGAGTCTTGGGTCTGGATGTTCCCAGGGTCAGAGAGAATCATGAGATTTAAAGCTAGCAGGAATTGTAGAAATTATCCAGTCTGATCTTTCTTTCTGTTTTAAAGATTTGAAACAACTTCTAAGATCATATATTCCCTGACTCTCTCATCAAAATTAAATCTCTCAGATGACACAAAGAAGGTATTATCCCAGAGCAATTGTCCATTTCCATTTTCAACGCCATTCTTAGAATTAAAAAAAAAAACACTTGATGGAAACTAAATCCATAATTATTCTAAAAGTCATTAATAACCTCTTCTTGGACTTGCCAAAATATTTTTTCTTTCTCTGGCATACTTGTCTGCCTTAAAACCAATCAATAGTAGTGATTCTAAGATAGAAGGTAAGGTTTTTT
The DNA here is from genome assembly GCF_027887165.1 of Monodelphis domestica. NCBI lineage: Eukaryota > Metazoa > Chordata > Mammalia > Didelphimorphia > Didelphidae > Monodelphis > Monodelphis domestica. The sequence continues at coordinate 124,089,685 of NC_077229.1, forward strand.
TTTTATTATTGCATTTCATTGGAATGCTTGCTACCTGTGCTGGTCTCAAAACCTAAAGAAAAGTGAGTTCTTTCTCCTATTGTATTTAATTCTATTTAATATCTAAAACAGTCATTTATCTCAGTGGAAGAATTCAGAACCTACATACAGCCTTAGATCACTGCCAGATGGATCACTGCCAGATGGGCTTAAATGGCCAGTAGTAACCAGCTTTGGCTACCAAACTGTTAGGATGATCTAGTTTGCATCAAATAAGAACTCACCATGATCCAGAAATATATCTTTAAATAGTTGGGATAAAAAACCAAACCTAATCCATCAATCTAAAATGAAACAATTTACTTTTCCTTTTTCTTGAATTGGGATAAGGTAAATATAATAGGTTTTTTTCCCTCCCATTCCTCTAGGTTTTTATTCACTATCGGTGAGACACAGACAAGTGAAACATTATCGTATCTTCCGTCTACCCAACAACTGGTATTATATTTCTCCAAGACTCACTTTCCAGTGCCTGGAAGACCTTGTGAATCACTATTCTGGTAAGGCAATCCATTAAATGCGTAATGGCAAATTTCACATCTGTAACCTGAGCATATTTGTAGGGAGTAGAATTCATTGGTTACTGATCATTCTGGTGAATTTTATGCCTTTTCTTCTAACTTCCTTCCAACATTCTATTCTTCACCTTCTACTCTATAATTCAAAGCTCAGGTACTCAAGGTTCTAGATGCCTTCTTCAAAATAATAATGACTACTTCTATTCACATTTGCATCAGTTTACAAAAAGGCTATCCTCAAAGCCAAGCTATGAGATAAGAAGGATGAACAGGATTAGATTCATTTTGTAGATAACAGACACAGAGAAGGAAAATGATTTGGATAATGGCATAAATACATATTACAAAGTTCTGGAATAGAAGCCCACTCTTTTTTTTAAGCCTGATTTTTCAATATTTTTCTTAAGATAATAATGATTTATGAGAGAACCTTCTTCCAGGCAACATGACTATCCACTTTTTATAACTGAGGCTCAGAAAAAATGAAGAAACTTTCTTAGAATTATTAAATCAGTAAATAGAAGAGGCAGGACTGTAATCTAGGTTTCCTCATTATGAATTCAATGCTCTTGTCATCATTTATTTTGGAATCTACTGAAGGCCCAAACCTACTAATCTGTAAAAGCCATTCATTTGTTTTTCATTCATTGAACATTAATTGATCACCTACTATATGCAAAGAACTCTTATAAGCAGAGATATAGAGATATATCTCTCTGATATCAAGTTTAGATAAAACTAGAACCTCTGCACTTAGAGATTACAATTTGGTAGGGAGTAGACATACATAAGTATTTGATACATGTTATTAAAAAGTTAAATGATGAGTCAAGAGTCATGTAAGGTCAGAAAGCACCAGAAGCAACAGGTAAGATTGCCAAAAGGAGATGACATTTGAATTAGATTTTAAAGAATGCTGGAGTTGAAAATGTTGTATTGGTGAACATCTCTGAACTCATCTAAACTTTTTACTCTGTGTGTGTGTAACCAGTGGTATAGGACATATGTGTGTATATGTAGGTGCACACACACACATATCTGTACCACACTCTACAGGCAGTAAGGGATAGTAGTCCACCCTGTATGTGGACTAGGAAAATCAGAACCCAAGCCTTGACTCTAAAATTTTATTATCCATCTTATCTTGAGTCAATTTCTTCTCTCAGAGACTAAGTTCCTTCATCTTTTTTTTTTAAACCTTTATCTTCCATATTGGAATGATTCCAAGGCAGAAGAATGGTAAGGGCTAGGCAATGGGGGTTAAGTGACTTGCCCAGAGCAATAAAGGTAGGAATTGTCTGAGGCCAGATTTGAATCCAGGACTTCCCATCTCTAGCCCTGGCTATCAATCCACTAAGCTACCCAACTGCCCCCTCCCTCATCTTTAAAATAAATAAAATTGCTCATGAATCAGTTTCAAGATTTCTCAAAAAGGAAAAGCTTTATAATATTTGAGCTGGAAGGATTCTTAAAGATCTAACAAAACAATAGTAAAGAGAATAGCTTTAACCAAAAGTGTTGCTGAAAAATGTGATGAGTACAAATTCTTAGAGACTGGTTCTGAGAAAGAAAAATGAATTTATTGATTCGCCTAGCAATAACCAATAAATTAGTAGTCCACAGATCTCTCTTGGTGATCAAGGGCAATTCATCCATCATCTTGAATCTTTTAAATACAATTCTGAATGCACATTATTCAGTCTTTCCATAGACAGACCAAGATATTTCTGATTGGTGGGTAACTAATGATACCCTCCATAGACCTCTCTTGGTGATTGGGGAAAGTCACATGACTCATTACAGAATTCTAATATCCTTGCTCATCTAGATGGACAAATCAAATTATGTCTGGTTAAGTTTGACTAGCACTTTTCATCCTAATGGAAGAAATCAAGGATACAGCCATGCCATTCTTGATATGTTTGGGTGAAGCTAGCTCTGTTTTGAAATAATAGTAGTATTTTTGGGAAAGGCTAGAAATTACATTCTCAATCATGCTTATCCCAAGTTGAGAAGATGCTTTAGATCAAGGCATGTAAGGACATTCATAGGAAGGTAAGACCATTATTAGGATTGTCAGGACCAAGGAATGAGGAAAAGTATTTTACATAAAATGAAATGTCACAGAGCAATATTAAAAATTAAATGATATAGTATTAAGAATAAATCTTCTCATAAGACAACAGAATTTGCTGATCTTTGCTTCTTTGTCGCTATAAATTGTTTATGAATGGTCTACGTACATGACATAGATTCACTTGATGAAAACATGAGAAGTGAGCCCAGGCAGGATTTGCATATGATTCTCTATATCAGTCTTCCTTTAAGTGTTCAAATAACTGCCTTAGTTATATTTTAATTATTTAATTCTATATTAATTATCATTATTTTTAAATTATTTGAATAAATAAATTAAATTAATAATAAATTAAATTAAAATAATAATAAATAAATAATCCCATATTAAAGGAAATATAGTAGTGTCCAGAAAAATGGATATTAATCTTGTCATACTTGTTATACTATGCTCTAGTCGAATGACAAGTGGAATACTGAATATTAGGCACCCTTATTTTAGGATAGAAATTGATAAGCTGGAATGTCATCAAATGAGATAATAAAGTGTGTTACCATCTCCAACAAGCTATACAAATGTTAGCTCTTATAGCAAGGGGGAATGGATTTAGGATGGTGAGGGAATTGGAAACCATTTTATTTAAGTATTCATTATCTTAGAGAATGTCATGATAATTATTTTCAGGTATTTGAAAGGTTGCCATGTAGAAGAATAAGTAGGCTTGTTTTTCTTGATACCCAATAAGTAAATACTAAGCAATTTCAGGAAAGAGGGAGCCCTAATAACTGGGCAGATGAGGATGAACTGAGTCAGCAGTAAGAGGAGAAATGGGAACCAAGGCTGAAGGTTCTCTGGAGATGGGTTTCAGATGGATAATGAAAAAGAGCATAGTAACAATTAAAGATATTGGGAATAGATTGCCTCAAGAGGTGGAGAGCTCTGCTTCAATGACAGTTTTCTAATAGAAGTTGGCCAACTACTTGTAGATTGGATTTCTGTATATTTTATGGACTACATCTTTCAGGTCTCTTTTGACTCTAGGATTTGGCAATTCCAGGAAGATGATACTTTAACCTGACCAGATCTTGCCCTCGCAGTACAGTGGAAAGTTGGAAAGCTTTAGGTCAGCCAACAAAGCCTCCCCAATTCCAACTTTGTACCTAAGAGCAATTTTCAGTGGCTGCTTACAGCCTACAGTAGGGTCTGTGATCGTTGTTATTTGATCACATGGAGAAAGAGCCACCTTGGTGATATCACAGGAGGAAGGGTTGATTATCACTGAATCATCTCCTTCTTCTTCCTGACTGCAATGTCCTTATTTTTTATGCCCAAGATCTATACTTTTATTGCTGTGTCCTTTGTTGGTGGGTGCAATCATAATCTCTCTAATTTTTTTTAATAATCCTATCCTTCTGTGTTAGTATTAGTTCTAGGATAGAAGAGTGGCAAGGGCTAGGCAAGTGAGGTTAAGTGACTTGCCCAGGTTCACACAACTAGAAAATTTCTGAGGTTGGATTTGAACCCAGATCATCCAAAATCTACACCTGGCATTCAAGCCCCTGTGCTACCTAGCTGCTCCTCTAATTTGGATGCAGGTTCTTGGGAGTTGTAATAGCAAAAAAAAATGTATTTGTCTATGAAAATGTTGGAATGAGCTTTTTTAAGTAGTGAGGCTGGTATCCAACTTCCAACAACAGACACAGGTCTGTCACTGTGATTCTCTCTTAAAGGCTCAGCTTAGGGGCTACCATTTAATCTAAACCTTTTCTTATCTCCTTTGTGTTTTCTTCTCTCTCCTTCCTGAAATAGCTTTGTATTTCCTCACTCCCACAGTTGTTGTACCTGTCCTCAAATTCCTCCAGGTCAAGAAATGTTTCATTATCTTCTTTGAATTTCTAGAACAGTATAGACCAGCATACTTCTAGGAGCTCAGGAGAAGTTTGATTGGATTGGACTGAATTATTTTGCTGAAAATGGGTTTTTGGGTTGGTTTGTTTATTTTAAATCATTACCTGCCATCTTTGAACCAATCCTTATGTAATGGTTCCAAGGCAGAAGGAAGATAAGATCTAGGCAATGAGGGTTAAGTGACTTGCCCAGGGACACACAGCTATGAAGTGTCTGGGACCAGATTTGAACCCAGGATCTCCTATCTCTAAGCCTGACTTTCAATCCACTGAGTCCCCCAGCTGCCCTTGCTGAAGCTGTTTCAAAGTACAGCTTGTCTTCTCCCTTGCCTTGTACCACCTTTCTTTATCTGCAGGTCTCTTAGAAGCTGCTCACAACAAAGCTCCTGGAGTGGGAAAGGCAGAGGTGGGTAGTGAGAAATGAACAGGCATATTTTGCCAGGCACAGGGGTCTTCATTCAAGAGCTGGATGGCCTCTTCATGGCTTCATCCATTGGACAGGCTTCAATGTGAGTGACTCTAGGGTGGCATCCAAGCCTTGGATTCTTTGATGCTGTGAAGGATGTCAGGGGGGATCCCTGGGATCCCCCAAGACAGCTGGAAATCTAGCGGTGAGCAGGAAGTGACAGAAGAAGGTGACCACAAGTGAAAGAGGAAGGCGATCCTGGAACAAGTCAATTTGCCCAATGTTTATAACTGAAAGTGGGTTATGGTGTTTGGCTTTTTAATGACAATCATTTGAGTTGTGTTTGAACCACGACATTTACATATACAAGAACAAACATAAATACATGCTAGCCCAGCAGAATTCTTGTCAATGAGCAGACTGAGGGACCTGGAGAGCTGTCTCTATTCCCTTGGTCACTGTTGGACTGCCAGTATCAACCTCACATTTTGTTCTGTTCCTTTCAGCAAACATTTATTAAGCACCTACTGTGTGCAGGGCATTTTATCATTCTAGGAGAAATATCTGCCTTCCCTCAAGGAGTTTTCCTGTAGGAAGGGAATAAGAAACAAATACAAATTACAGTTCACACTCTAAGTGCATTAGAGAAATGGATAACAAAGTACTCTAAGAAATGTTTATTTCTTATCATCCTGTTGCTTTTTTTTTTAAACCTTGTCTTCCATCTTAGAGTCAATACTGTGGTTTGGTTCTAAGGCAGAAGAACATTAAGGCATAGGCCATGGAATTAAGTGACTTGCCTAGGATCACATAGCTAGGAGGTATCTGAGGAAGGATTTGAACCCAAGCCCTCCTGTCTCCAAGCTTGGCTCTCTATCCACTGAGCCACTTAGCTGTCCCTAGGAGCTTATATTCTAAAGAAAGAGGGAAAAAAGAACATTTATGATATACAATGAGGTAGGGTCTGGTCCTGTGATTTAATTTGAAAAATGAATTTCCAGATGAGGAAATTTTCCCTCCAGATTCAGGTTGGCATCTTCTTTTCTAATACAGTGATTTATTGACTTTTTAAGGGTCACATAGTATGAGTCAGAAGCACCTACTTGAATCCAGATCTTCCTGGTTTCAAGTACAGTTCTATAAAAGTGCCAGTCTACCTCAAGTACATACAGAATGCATACAAGGTCATTTTTTTTTGTGCGTTATAGAAATGATGGTACTAGCAGCTATGGGGAGGGGATCAGGAAAAAGAAAATCAGGGAAAAAATAACCTTTTTTAGAAGGCAACACTTGAGCTGAACTTTGAAAGAAATCAGAGATTCTAAGAAGTAGCAGGGAGGAGGGAATACATTCAAGCACCAGGGACATCCACTGCAAGATGGAAAATGGTACATCCAAGAACAGAACAAGAAAAAGGCTAGTATGGCTTCATCAATAAGTGAATGGAGGAGAATAAAGGATAAGAAGTTTGAAAAGGGTCATGTTATATTGGGCATATATAGAATAATAATTCTCAAATATTCTGGTCTCAGCACGACTTAAGATGTTTAAAAATTAATGAAGTCTCCAAAGAATCATTGTTTACATGGGTTATTTCCATCAACATTTACCATATTAGAAATTGAAACTGAAAATCAGAATAATTAAATTTAAAATTAATAATAATAAATACAATATATTTTATGAAAATATATGTATGACAAATATAATTAGTGAGAAAATGGCATTGTTTTACATTCTTTTGTAAATCTCTTTAGTTGTTTGGTTTAATAGAAGACAGATTCTTATATCACCTGCTGCATCCAATTTGTTGCAATATGTTGTTTTGTTTCAAGTATATAAAGAAAATCTGGCCTTATAAAAATATGTAGTTGGAAGGGGGAGAAGTATTTTACTAGGTAAACAATACCTTTAGTATTATTACAAAAATAGTTTTGGTCCCAAGGACCCTTCTGAAAGTGTCGTGAGGATACACAACTGTTCTCAGACTACACGTGGCTTGCTGGTACAGAATGGGTCAAAGACATCTTGTAGTGATTCCTCTATTTTGGAAACACTAATAGAAATGTGTGAACCTCTGAAAAATTCACAGTCCACCAAAGGCAGTGGGTTGAGAGGTAAGAATACAAAAGTGAGAATCAGGAGGCTAAATCTCTGCCCATTTACAATGTGACCTTGGGCTAGGCACTTCCCATTGTAGGGCCACAAGTTCATCAACTTCAAAATGAAGAAATTGGTGGATATTTTCCTTAGTGTCCTTTCAAATTCATTCTCTACTGCACACGTAACACTTTGTGTGGTTCTTATCTGTGTTATGAGTTGCCCCTAACCAGATCAAGAAATGGCATCGATCAACTTCCAAGGACTTACACAGTATTTGATAGAGAGTAAGAAGGCATTTCTATTTCCCTCTATAAGGACAAACACTGACTTTGTTATATTTTTCTTTTTTTTTTCGGATCTGGTATTGCAGTTAATTTCTCTATCTTGAATATCTAGACTTTCACTTCCATGCTTAATAACATGATCATTTCCATTTCCAACCCATGACATTCTGAAGAAATGAATATTTTCTATTCTAACATTCTGTCTTGTAAAACTCCTTCTAGTGCTAACATTCTGTGTTCTAAGATCTAATATTCTGTATCCTTTCACTTCTTATAAGAAGTGATATGAAGTTGGCACATATATCACGAGCTTTTGCCAACACTGTTTTTCTTAACAAAACAAAACACTTGTGAGCCAGTGTACTTGGAAGGAAGTGAGATCATGGGTGAGAACTATTCTCTGATAGTCTTTTGACTCCACAAGCCTCTCTCAAAGCCAGGGAGACTTGAGTTCAAGTCCTACCTCTGACATAAACTCAATTTGTCACCTAACTTCTCATTCCTTTAGCAATTCTCTAACACTAAGTTTTAGAGAGGCTGCCAACCCTCATTGGTAGAGGAAGTTTCCCGACCTGAGCCTTCCTCATGCCAACAAAATCATAGATCCAGTCCCATTCCCTATTCCATGATGCTGCTTAGCCCTTCTTCCAGCAATGATGCTGTGCTATTCCAAGTACTATCTTCCATAAGAACACGCACTGGTTTCACAATTATTTTTCTCCTTAGTCCTGATTCAGTATTCTACAAATAATTTCTCTATTTTAAATGTAGTTTTTCTCTCCCTCACCTAATAGCCAGAAGGTCATTTCAATTTTCAGCCCATGACAGATTGTTATTAAAGAATCAAATCCAATTCAGCTTGACTGGAACCTCATGGCCCAAGCTTATATTTCTTAGCTAGAGAGATTGCCCATTAATATTAGAATTAGCTGTGGAAGCGAGATCTGAATTGTTCACCCTCTTCAAAATCTAGACATGCCTCAGTTAGAGACCAAATTGGAAGCTCATGTTGCACATTAAGGTTTATAAAGTATTTTCTTCACAACAGCCTTATGAGGTACATGGGGGAAGAATTATTTCCTCCTCCTTTTGACAGATGAGGAAACCAAGACTGAGAGAAACGAAATGTCTTACTATGTTCCCATGGCTAGTAAGTCTCAGAGCCAGGATCTGAATCGAAGCCATCTATTTCCAAGTCCAGCTCTCTTTGCATGTCACCTGGCTACCTTTGTAGCAAAGACACTGACAGCACTTGATAAATACTAAAAACAAAAACATGTAGAGTCAAACTGAGAATGTGCCTGCTTACCAAAAAACAAAGAGAGACTAGCTTCAAAGTTGGGCCAGAGTTTAGAGATGTAAACAGACCACAATAACTCAGACACCTCAGTATTTGGCTTCTAAGTGTTTACATTAAGACTATGTTGGTCTTTTGCCTGGAAAAAAGGCATGCTATTTCCTGGAATCCATACATGCTTAATAAAATGGAGCCAGACTCCTTTCCTTCAAATAGTGGAACAGACTCACCCAGGGCTTTGGAATGACAGAATATTATTTTAAAATGTTCTTGGAATGATGAAGGTCCTAGTAACTCCAGATGTTTAAGTGATATAGGAACTAGGTCCTGCCCAGTACTAGTAATAGACAAAAAGTAAACGATTTAATTTAATGATTGTTTCCTTTGAAATGGATGGATTCTCTCCCTCGTTCCTCCCTCCCTTCTTTCCTCCCTTCCTTCTTTCCTCCCTTCCTTTCTTCCTTCTTTCCTCCCTTCCTTTCGTCCTTCTTTCCTTCCTTCCTCTCTTCCTTCCATTTTTCTTTCCTTCCTTCACTCTCTCCTTTCTTCTCTCCTTCCTTCCATTTTTATTTTTTTCTTCCTTTCTTTCCTCCTTCACTTTCTACCTTTTCCCCCTTCTTCTGTCCTAACTTTACTTTCATCCTTTCATCTTTCATTCATTCACTCACTCATTATAGAAATATTTATGGATCATCTTCTACACACACCTAACTATGACAAAATTGCCCGAAAGTGGAACAAGTGGTTTTGAAAGGTAGTTGGGGGGGGCAGTTGGGTGGCTCAGTGGATTGAGAGTCAGACCCCAAAATGGGAGGTCCTGAATTCAAATCTGGCCTCAGACACTTCCCAGCTGTGTGACCCTGGGCAAGTCACTTAACCCTCATTGCCTAGCACTTAATGCTCTTCTGCCTTGGAACCAATACCCAGTATTGATTCCAAGAAAGAAGGAGGTCTTCAAGAGAAAGCTAAATGACCATTGTTCAGGTTGTTTTAGAGAGGTTTCCTGCTCAGATAAACTAAATCTAAGCCTATGTATGAGCCCCTGCCAATTCTAATTATCTAACTATGATAATACCATTATTTTTAAGACAAATCACTTGAAAAATCACCCCCTAAAATTGAGATGTACAATTCCTTTTTATAGCCCCCTTTTCCTCTACCTAAGAATGACTAATATTAATATAATAATAACAATAACAATATTAGGGAGCAATCAGTGGCTCAGCTCAGAGCCAAGTCTAGAAACAGAAGGTCCTGGGTTCAAATCTGACCTCAGATATATCCTAACTGTGTGAACCTGGGCAAGTCATTTAACCCCCATTGCCTAGCCTTTACTGTTCCTCTGCTTTAGAATCAATATACAGTATTGATTCTAAGATGGAAGACAAGAATTCTTTTAAAAAAAATAACAGTAATAATAAAGAATTTTTAACTATAAGGTCTCTTTCCTGCCACACCATAGCATGAAGAGGATCCCAAGTTCTCAAAGGCTTTGATGGTAGAGTATAAAATCTAAAAGATACTACTAAACTGGAAAGCCTTGGAGTTCATGCCTGGCAACCAATTGTATCACTGTTGTCAAAGGACCAACATATCCTTATTCAGACAAGTTCATCCCCAGAAGGCTCCTCTCTAGGAAATAAGCTGTTTTATTCCATTGCAGGTCATAAGGGACTTGTAACCTTAAATAGGTGAGGGAAAAACCCATACTGGTGGGCTAGCATAGCTCTCTTGAAGTGTGATAATGATTGAAATTTTATATCTGGATCATGTCTATGAGGTTTCTAATGCTGACGTGGGAATATGCAGTGGGAAATTCTATTGTAGTAATTTTCCCACATTAACCATAAAAATATCTCTTCTCCCTTCTTGATAGCATAATGTCTGGGTATGTTCCTTCGGATCTCCTAAGTGTAATAAGTTCACGGGCACCATCAACACCAAAAATCGGTGAATTGACTTGGATGATCTCTAAGAATGCTTTAGCTTTACCATTCCCTAGTTCCCTAGTTCAAGGAACTGAGCAGCTTTGCTTTGATGACATCGTTTAGCTGGGGGATAGTCTGGGATGCAAAATGTTGGACTTGCAGTTAGAAGCCTAAATTTCTGGGTCTGTCATTTACTAACTGTGACAAGCAAGTTGTTTTCCCTCCCTGGCCTTAATTTGACAGATGGGGAATATGTGCATAACCTACTTCACTAGAGATGATGCGATCATCCAAAGATGCCATGGAAATTGGGGACTTGGTACCCACAAAGGGTTCTATCCTTATTGCTTCACAATTTTGATATGTCCTAATTCTTGGAATGCTTCTGTCTCTTTCCTCAGAGGTGGCTGATGGGCTGTGCTGTGTCCTGACAACACCCTGCTTAACTCAGTGCACCACTGGCAATGCAGAAAGGGCTTCGGGATCTCCTGTTGTGATGCGCCAGAAAAATTTCAACTGGAAAAATGTTGCCAGGTAGCATTTCTTTTCATAAATAGAATGACAAAGTCAAGGGCAAGAGTTTTTAGTGGACAGTATGGAAGACACTTTCATTATAATGGGGAGGCATTGGGAGATGGTGTGATAGGAAGAGCCCATCCTGGCAAGTAAAAACAAGCTGTCTCTTTCCCTTTGGAAAGTCATTTCACCTTTCTCTCTGGACATCAAACCAAATTCATTTTCAGATAAAGAAACATGGCATCACGAATGGAGCACTATACTTAAAGAGAAAACATTCAGGATTAATTGATCTATAAAGAAATGTTTATTAAGCACTTACCAGGCACTATGCTAAATGCACTTTCTGTTTTCTGGGTGTGAGTTTCTTCAAAGAAAGATGAATAAATTAAATGATAGATAGAGATAGATACTATGTAGATAGATAGGTATAGAGATTGTTGATAGGTACAGAGATCAATTATAGAGATAGATGATAGGTAGATGGCTAGATAGCTAATATAGAGGGATACATGAGAGATAGAAATAGATGATAAGTATATATATAGTTGATAGAGATAGATGATAGATGATAGGTGGATAGATGGATAATATAGAGAGATATGTGAGAGATAGAAATAGATGATATATATATATAGTTGATAGAGAGAGAGATGACATAGATGATAGGTAGATGGATAGATACATATAGATGAGAGAGAGAAATGAAAGAGATTGATGAGGGGTAGATAGATGACAGGCAGAAGGAAAGATAATTGAGAAATAAAGTATTTGTTAAACTCTATATGTTAGGCATTGGGTTAAGTGTTAAGGATAGAAATATGGATTCAAGAAAACATCCAAGTATGAAAATCCTGCCCTTAAGAAGCTTACATTCCAATGGGAGAAGCCAATGTATAAAGAGATATTATATATCATGGAGAACAGCAGAGCCCCAATAAGAAGTGGATCTCTCAGAGAGAAGGGGTCCAGGGGTGGAGTCCAAATTTTTGGTGAGGCAGTGAGAGAGTAGGGTCATGGCATCTAGATCAAAAGAAGTAGGTCTTAGTCCTAGGGTATGTAGGCAAATGTTTGACAACCAGCTCTCCAAGAAAAATAAACTACACAAGAAACACTTTTAAATTTAATGAGTATCATTAACATTTTCTTCAACACTTTCTTGAGTCTAGACAATCAACAAAACAAAAAAGTCCTGACTTATAGCATTTGCCAATTTCTAGGGTATGAAACACTTACACTGAAAATTAGACAATTAGTCTTCTGAGAGATATAAGCTACTTCCACCACACCACTGCCTGGACCCCACTGAGATAAGGCAAGAAGGTCATGAGGAAGTTTAGATGAGATGATGCCTAAGGTCCATTTTAGCTCTATCACTTTTGTTTCAATAACTGGTGGTTCTGTGAGACTAAAGGACAGTGTAGTATCCTGGAAAGAAAACTGCACTTGGAATCAGAAGATCTGTTTGAATTCTGCCTGTTATTGTACTTGTGGGCCTCTGAGAAAGTCATTGTTTAACTTTCCTAGACCTCAGTTTCTTCATCTGAAACTAGATAGATAACTTCCACAGGCCCTATGTGGCAGGTTGGAGGCAAAGTGGATACTCTGAGTGGCAGGCCTGGGGTCAAGAAGACTATCTTCATGAATTCATATCTGTCCTCAGATACTTACTAGCTGTGTGACCCTGGCAAGTCACTTAACTCTCTGCTTCAGTTTCCTCATCTGTAAAATGAGCTGGAGAAGAAAGAGGCAAAGTACCCCAGCATCTTTGCCAAGAAAACCCCAAATGGGATCATGGGTGTATCTGAAATGAATGAATGATAAAAACAAACAAGGTCCAGAGAAGTTAGATTGCTAGCTCAGGTGCCCATGTCTAATGACTGGCCATATCAGACTTTTTTTCAGAATTAGGATGCTATGTTCTTAAGATAAGTCAGTTGAAAGACTAATCATATCTATCTTTCCTTCTCCCCTCTCTCCTCTCCCGCTTCCTTCTCATCCTATCTCTTCATGCATACACAGAGTACAATCTGGTCCTGATGGAGAAACAAACCACCTGGAGATGGATGAGTCACTCTTCAGCTATGGCCTCCGGGAAAGTATCGCCTCCTACCTCTCCCTGGCAGGAGAAGATGGCTCTTCCTTTGCCAATGACCGGAAAAAGAAAAGCCATTCTCTAATATATACTGGGAACAAACGCAAGAGTGCCCTGTTTTCTGCTCCTCAGTATTTTGAAGATTAGGCTACCAACCTAGAAGGAAATAAATGACTGAATTCTCACCTTAAATCTCCATGTAGCCATGAGGCCCAACTCCTGGTGGGCTCAGAGCAACCAGAAACAGAGAAAGAATGGACACATGGATAAATAAACTCTCAATCTGTGCCCCACTCCTCATCAGCACCCCCAATCTCCCCTGTGTCAAGAAAAGAAAAATCTCTCCTGGTGGCTAGATAGTACTGTAGATATTACTGTATGTTAAATTATAACTTAGTCATACACTGGATCATAAGAAGTGAGCATATGTATGAGAGAGAGAGAGAGAGAGAGAGAGAGAGAGAGAGAGAGAGAGAGAGAGAGAGAGAGAGAGAGAGAGAGAGAGAGAGAGAGAGAGAGAGAGAGAGAGAGAGAGAGAGTATGGAAAAGGTACTCTCAGTAGAAATGGTTCAAACAATGGAATCCAGAGTAAAATTATCTAGGTCCAACAGAAAGTCTGTTTGCTACCTTTTTCACTGAGTTGATCTTTTCAGAAACACCATAAGAATATTTCCTGGCTTCAATTTTACTTTAAAAGTCAGTATATAGAAGCTCAGCAACACTAAATGTGCCCTTTGTTGCAAAGCCTTCTTCAGAGTCAGAAAATCGGTCTCTAGATTGAGGCCATGACACAGCCCAGCTTTGTTTGGGAATGAGCTGAGGGTGTCCTGGCTCTTCTCCAGGAGCGATTCTGGACAAGTCACTTCAATTCTCTGAGCCTCAGTTTCCTAATGTGTCAAATAAGTGTGGGAGGTTGGATGGGTCTCCTTCCAGTAATTCCTTGACTCCAGAACTGAGCATAACCCCTGCTTGATGTTACCTCTGAGCCCTTAGGGACCATGAGCGGAGGGTGCCTGCTGGGATCATCCTCAACACAAAACCTGGAAATGGCCCCGGGGCCAAGACAAGACAATCAATGGGAGAATCCCAAAGGTCTCAAGACATTGTTATCCTATAAAGAGCACTGGATTGACTGGGGTTTGAATCCTAGCTCTGCCACAGACTGCCTATGTGATGGAGCTTCCTTACCTGTAAAATGAAGATCGGATTCATTGTGTGGAAAAATCCTTCCTAGTTATAAACCTTAGGAGGACAGTATTCTGGCAAAGGCACGAAGAAAGACCCTTTCTCTGTTCCCACAAACCTACCCTGAACGGACACGAAGCAGTCACTAAAGAATGAGTTTATCTAATGTGGCGGCTCCTTAGGACTCCAACAGGAGCTTTGGGAAAGGGTAAGGGTCCAAATGGTTCTTTAGGGCATACCCAGCTGGAGTCAGAGGAGCAGAGAAGGTCTTCTGGAGGGGCTGCTAAGCCTGCGCCAGTGCATTACTCATTTTTCCCAGTTTCAGAGGGACAGAAAGAATTTGTGGACGTTGTCTCTAGGCTGATAACAAAAATGTATAGTGCTTCCTCTGGGCATGCTTGAGATCTGAGGTCAGCACAGCAGTGGCAGAGATATGTGTGAGTCTCCAGAGCGGAGCACAAAGACCGTCTGACATGGCCAGCCGTGCCATTGAGTGGGAATGTGCCACTGAGGACAATGACGTTGCTCACCAAGCAAGGAGACCTTCAAGAACTCCAGATGTCTGTATAGGGTCTAACGTATTGTTTCAATTTGTGATTCATGCAATTGAATGCTTGGGGGCGTGTGTGCGTGCACTTGTGAGTGTGTGTGTGAGTGTGTGAGTGTGTGTGTGTGTGTGTGTGATTCTAACTTCAGCATTACACATTGTTAAATCATGTATTTATTCTTGATTTAAATGGTTGTAATAAATATTTCATGCTTGAATAGGCAAAGCAATGCTAAGGTGGTGATTGATGAACTTGATTTCAGGATCTGAGGGAGCCGATTGTTAAAATGATGGGAGAACAGATATGTTTCTAGAGAGATGGAGTGGGCAGAGAGTCAGGGGCTCTAGCTACAATTCTGGCCTTTCTGTTCTCTCAGGACTTTGGGTGAGCCGCCTAATCTCACTTGTCTTAAGTCTCCAATGCAAGGAAAAAAAATGGGCTTGATGAGATCTCAGATCCCTTCTAACTCTATCATTCTGTCTTGAGCTTCCTTCCAGTTCCAATGATATTAGAGATGTATCTATGAGGCTATGGGAGAAAAACAATATATCTGGAAGGCAGCTAGGTTAGCTCAGTGGATAAGAGAGCCAGGTCTGGAGATGGGATCTGGCCTCAGGCACTTCCTAGCTGTGTGACCCTGGGAAAGTCAGTTAACCTCCATTGCCTAGCCTTCTGCTCTTCTGCCAGTATTGATTCTAAATTGGAAAGTCTTTCTTAATCTAGTTACGTGGGGTGATTAATGGATAAATTGGCACAGTCAAGATGGAAATTGAGACTTGACTTGATTTCTGTTGATCTCAAAGTTGAGAAACTTTCAACAAGGGTTCAAGGAGGATAGGTGAATAAACTGAGTAAGAATAGCTAACTTAGATCTGTTTCTATAGTAGGTAGACTATAAAGCAGGATGAATATTATTTTTTAAAGTATTATATTAATTAAACATGATATGATAACATAGAATAATTAAATAACAAATTCTATATATTACATATAATAATACAATATAGCATCATAAATAATAATTATATAGTAAAATATTAAATTATATTATATAATATATTAAATATATTAGCTTATATTATTATAATATAATTGTGATTATATTATAATAATATATTAAATAGAATGTTAATCATATAATATATAATTTAAATAATAATAAGAAGAAGAACAATCTCAAGAGCAAGATCATTCTTCTATTCAAGAAGCAAGGCTTGACTTTTGCAAAATCATGACATTAGCCAAAACCTTTCCGCCTCCTTTTTGTACACCGGGCTTTCTTTCTTCTATGATCTTTGGAAAAAGAAAGAGCCCAGGGCTGGGAATCAGGAGATCTGGGGTCAGTGCCAATTGTGTCACTAACTCTACAGATGTGTTTGAGCAAGTCATTTCAAATTATTGGACCTCAGTTTCATGGGGTGGTGGTGACAGGAAGCCAAGGATTAAGATGATCCTTCCCAGCTCTAAAATCTAGAATTGTATGAAACCTCATGGTGACCCTAAAGCTTCAGCATCCTCATGATGTCTATGAGAGTGTCTTCAGCCAAAAGAGCTAAAGGAAGCCTGTGCTTGGCTATTTGAGCCCACAGTGGTCACAGCTCCTGTTAGAATGTCATCACTTGTCATTAGTTAATCAGTCAACAAACATTCAGTATGTCTTATGTGCCAGGCAATGTGCTAAGTGCTGAGGGTACAGAAAAAAAGAAAAGCAAGAGACAATTCCTGATCTCAAGGAATGCACATCCTAATGGGGAGATGTGCAAAAACAAATGAATATCGCATATCCCAAATATAAATAATATACAACTGCCCACGTGATTTTCCCTACATTCAGGTCCAAATATGTTATCCTTATACCATCAAAGCCCTTTCCAATTTAGCTCGCCTCCTTTTCTAGTCTTATTATTCCTACCCCACCTCCCAACTCCCATGGACAATTTTGAACCAGTGACATTGATTTCTTTGTTGTTCTTCAAACAAGACAGTCCATATCTGGACTCTGGGAATTTTTATTAGTTGTCTCTCTGGCCTGGAATGCTCTCCCTCCTCCCCTCTGGCTCCTGGCTTCCTTCAGGTCCCAGAGAAAATTCCATTTTGTTGTTGTTGTTGAGCAACCTAGGTGGTTCAGTGGGCCTGGAATCAGAAAGACTCATCTTTGTAAGTTCAAATCCAGGCTCAGACACTTACTAGCTAGGGAGCACTCAGCACATCACTGAAATCCCTGCCTCAGTTTCTTCACCAGTAAAATGAGTTGGAAAAGGAAATGACCAACTTCTCCAGTATCTTTGCAGAGAGCCCAAAGCCCAGTTTGAATGGGAAGCCCTTTCTAATCCTTTTAATTTGATTGCTTTCCCTCTGTTGGTGATTTTCTGTTTATCCCGTATATAGTCAGTTTGTCCATGTTTTCATATTGTTGTCCTCCTCAGGTTGGAAGGGTCTGAGGCTCCAGGACTATCTTTCACTTTTCTTTGTATCCCAAATGCTCAGCCCAGTGCTGGAACCCCAGAAAGACTTTTTAATAAATGCCTGTTGCCTAACTATCATAGGGAACTCTCAGATGAAATTCCTGCTTATACACATGAGTGTCTTCTCTGTAACTGATAAGAGAGTTGCCCAGAGCAATGAAAAGATAAGGGACTTGCCCAAGGTCACGCCAATAGTCTATATCAGACTTTGAACTGTTATATTAACATCATCTTTAACATCTCTGCAGAAAAAGTGGTCCAATCAGTCAATAAGCATTTATTTAGGGTCTACTATCTGCCAGGCATTTGCTAAGTTCAGATATTTTTTTCATTTAGACCAACTCTCAATTTCCTCTACTATCTCCTGTCTAGATGACATTTACATAGATTTAAGATTTCTTTACTAAATTCTTTACCTACTTATCTCCTTTGAGACTACTGTGCAAAAGGCCTTATTAATTTTCAGAGATGAATGCTGCTTTCTGGATCCCGGAGATCACACCACAGCAAGGCTGAGAGTGCCTCCACCTACGCATCAAGGTAGCAGAGGGGAGGTAAATGTCAAAGCAGCAGGGCATCCCAGAATCACGGAATTATCGAGATGGGGAAGGATTTTAGAGTCCAACCTGTACTTGAATAGGAATCACCTCTTTCAATCCAACAATAAGGGATCATTCAACCCTCCTTTGAAGATTTCCAGTGACGGGAAGCTCATTACCCCCCTCAAAGTAAATCATACTATTTCTTGAATTCTCTCAAACATTGGAAAACTGTCACAATGCTTACAGGTTGGGAGTATATTTGCGGGGATCCCTCTTCCTTGTGCCTCAAATTTTGGGACATGAGGAAAATCGTCACACATCTTAACTTTCTTCGAAGCTGCCCGATGAGTAACTAAACACCAATAATGAGCCCCCAGTGCAGTGCTCCAGCAGTTTAGGCCCTGAATTTTTCATAAAGAATTAAGAATTAGTCATAGAAATCCACTACCAATTCTCATCCTTTTTTCTAAAAATTTGTTGCCTGGAAAAAGGCTTCTAAGAACATTTAGCATGTTCGATAATTTTCCTCCTTTTCACTACAAATGATTTCATCTCTGTCCTAATAACTGCTGACACTGCTCTATTAATAGCAGTTGTTAAATGGCTAAAACAGATGAGTGAGTTTCTTTTTGAAACAACACTGTCATTGGTTTTAAATAGATTATTAAAATGAAACTCTCCAACCACCTACAGACTTTGAAAGAAAATCCTCCCTTCTGGATCCATCAGGAATTTAGAAAGAAAGGCCTCAATGTCTTGGTGAATACCTGATTTATTAGGGGTGGAGTTGAACCAGAGCTGGAAAACAGGAACGTATTAAAAATAGTCCTCATCAATTAGTAGAACCGAGGGTTTAAGAGGCATTGGTACAATTAATCAAAAGACTTTATCTTCATACCCTTCTGGTATACAGTGTTAAGAAAGGCTCCTGCTAGGGGGCAGATAGGTAGCTCAGTGGATAGAGAGGTAAGCCTGGAGATAGGAGGTCCTGAGTTCAAATTTGAGTTCAGAAACTTCAGCTGTTTGACCCTGGGCAAATCACTTAATCCCTATCATCTAGCCCTTACCACTTAGAATTCAAAAAATTTAAAATTGATTCTAAGATGGAAGGTAAGGGTTAAAAAGAGAGACAGAGAGAGAGAGAGAAAGAGAGAGAGAAAGAGAGAGAGAGAGAGAGAGAGAGAGAGAGAGAGAGAGAGAGAGAGAGAGAGAGAGAGAGAGAGAGAGAGAGAGAGATCCCTCCTCAAGGATGTTGGAAGCAAGAATAAGATACCCACATGGGGATCTCTGCCAATGCCATGAGCCTGGTTCTGAATGTTACAGATCACAAAAATTAGAGCTGAATAGATGTTTAAGAAAATTGAGTCCAATCCTACTTGCAATCTAATCACCACTTTACAAATTGGGTGAAATAATTGGTCCAAGGTCATACAAGTCATAAGTAATAGAGAGAGATGCTGAAATTCAGCTACTCTGACTCTTAATCCAGTCCATTTCCTGTCCCACCACCATGTCTCCTCATGATGCTACTGACTGACTCTCCATCAGTCAAGACATTCTGGAAGTGCTTCTGCTGGTTGTGAGGATGGATTTGTGCTCAAGTCACTCAAATTCTCTCACAGCTGAGTGCATGGACCTATAAGAAGACTGGTCAGAACTTGGAATATGGCCTCTGTCAATGGAACAAAAAGCAGTCAGGGTTTGATTAAATTTACAATGTTGATCCCATAAAGACCAACTTCCAATCAACCAGGACACAAGTTGCAGATATGGTTGATATAGAAAGCAGGCTCCTCAACTGGGAGGGCAGTAAAAAGTGGACCAGTAAATAGAGTTCCTGGTCTGGAGTCCAGAAAAACTAATTTCAAATCTGGCCTCAGATATATATTAGCTATGTGACTCTAGGCATGTCACTTAACCAACCCTGTTTGCCTCAGTTTCCTCATCTGTAAAGTGAGCTGGAGAAGGAGATGGCAAACCATTCCAGTATCTTTTCCAAGAAAATCCCAAGTGGGGTTACAAAGAGTTGGATATGTCTGAAACAACTGAACACCAACACAACTCAACCAGCATTCAAGTCATGTCTTCTAACTCCACATTAGCTGACCTTTAGATGGTGCTTTAAGTTTTGCAAAGTTATACCTAGATGTCTATATATAGATATAATCTCTTTTGGTCTTCACAAGAAACCAGTAAGTAAGTAAGTATTATTAGCCCCATTTTACAGATTAGAAAACCAAAATCGTTAAGTGACTAGCAGGGCCAGCCAGTTAGTAGGTAGCTAAAGCAAAATTTGAACCCAGTTCTTTCTGACTCCAATTCCAGTACTTTCTCTCTGTCTTTCTACATATTCCCTGAGTAACTGTGTTAATGCAGGAGTCATACCACTTTAGAAATAAATTCCCCAATGAAAAAATTTCTGTCTTTCCCAAAGAGCTTTGCCATTCAAAGACACTTAGATGACTAAGAATGTCTGCAGGAGAGGCAACCTATCTTCATGGAAGCTTTTCCAGACCTTTCCTAGATATACATACCAATGGCTTTCCCTCATCCCTCCCTGCCTGCTCCCAATTTAGTATGGTTATGTGTTTCTGGGGCCCAATTCCAGGGAGAAAAAAATGTCAGCCTAACATATCAAGCTCCCCTACAATGTACCCCATTCCGACGTGCAGAGGAAGAATGGAGCTTGATACTTTAGCAAAGATTCGTTAAATATCCCCATATTTCAGAATTAATTCCCACCTAAAACAGCATCAAACAAACAAAAGTCAAACCATTTTGAAACCAAACATTCTCAATGAGGATTAAAGATAGGAAAGAGAGGATAAAGGCTGTTGCTAAGGAACAGCATGTCAGTGATTCTTCCCCCTTCCTTTATTCAATGAATGTGAAAACCTAATACCCTCATGATTGATAACTTGAGTATATCTTCTTGATAGTCCCATAGTCTCCTCTCCCTACATCAAGCAACTCAGAACTAGAAAGTACCTTCTAGATTCATGAACTTTCCCCTCAACACATTCCTTTAAACCTCCCTGGACTAATCTGAGATAGTAGCAATGAGTTCTTTAGATGAACTAATCCCTTAGGCCAGAGATTGTTTTTATTTTTTAATAATATTTTCTTTTGCTTCTCAATTACATAAAAAGACCTTTTTAAGTTTCATTTTTAAAATCTGAGCTGAATTCTCTCCCTCTCTCCCTCTCCTCTTCCCTATCCCTGAGATGGCAAGCAATCTAGTATAGATTTTACATGTGTAATAGTGTAAAACATTTTTCCATATTAGTCATTTTGTAAAAGAGAACTTGAATAAACAAAAGGAAAAAGAAGGGATAAAGTGAAATGTAGTATGTCTCAGTCTGCATTCAGATTCCTCCAGTTCTTTCTTTAGAGGCAGATGGCAGTTTTTATCATGAAAAGAATCTTTGAGGATTATCTTGGCTCACTGAATTGCTATGAATAGCTAAGTCATTCACAAATGTTCCTCATATAATATTGCTGTTATTATGTACAATGTTCTTGGGGCTGAGATTCTTAAACCGTTTTTGGTCAGAGCCTTTTGGGAGTCTGGTGAAGCCTGTGGATCACTTCTCTGAAATAGACTTTTTAATGTAGGTGATAAAACACACAGGATTACAGAGTAAACCAACTATATTTAAATAATGTCAGAATATATAATTATTATTTTTCCAAAGTTACTTCCTTAAGGCATCTTGAGTTTCCAGTATGTGACTCCACCTAGATAACATTCTAATTTAAAATATGTTTTCTTAAGAAAAAGTTTTGTTGTGGGTAGGAATTTCAGGTTGGAAATATACCCTCTGATGCATCCTTTGAATCATGTGATATAGCTATTTCACTTCCTTTTTGTTTGTTTGTTTGTTTGTTGTTGTGCTTCCTTTTATTTTTATTTATTTATTTTTAAATTTTAAACATTTTTTTATTTGGTAATTTTCAAACATTATTCATTGGAAACAAAAGATCTTTTTCTCCCCCCCCCCCATCCTCTCCCCTCCCCCCGCCAAACCTCCCATAGCTGATGCTAGCAATTTCACTTCCTCTAGGTCCCAGGTACAACTGCCCTTCTTTTCCCCTGAACTCTCCCTACCCATTCCTTATGCATCGTTATCATCAAGTCAAGCCAAACTTGTTTAGGCAGATGAGGGAAGTGAGGAACCAAGGACTGGACTTTGAGACTGAAGTCAAAGAGGACTCACCATCAGTATCGCTCTTTTGAAGAGTCTAGAGTTGGCAGTGGTTGTCACAAGGTGGATACTGGCAATGTCAGCACCACCTCGATCTGCTGCCACCGACACTTTGCGGGGATCTCCACCGAAGCTTCCAATGTGAGCCTGTACCCATTTCAGAGCTGCTACCTGATCCAACAGGCCCCAGTTTCCACTGGCTTCCTTAGACCCTGGAAGAAAGTCAGAATTTTTCATGACTTGGGCTTATAACTATAGATTAAGTGATACCAGATTTAAAAGATCAACTGTGTACAGTGGCAAGGAATGGAGGATTCAGGAAGCATGCTTTAGTGGAAGGATCACTGCGCTTGGGATCTGAAGGACCTGGGTTCAAATCTCAGCTTGAACATTTAATAACTTTATCCTCATGGACAAATCATTTATCCTCCTTGAGCCCCAGTTTCATTATTTGTAAAATGGAAGTAATGATATAGTGCAAAAGGTAGTATCTAGCTTGGAAGTCTGTTGCAAGGATCAAATAAGACAATGAATGTGAAGGATTTTGCAAGATTTGAAGTGTTATCTCAATGTTAGTTAGAATTATTATTATAAGATAATATATATAAAATACTTTGTGAATTAAAACGTGTGTCAAAAATTTCAGTTATCTTT
Source organism: Monodelphis domestica (assembly GCF_027887165.1). Lineage (NCBI taxonomy): Eukaryota > Metazoa > Chordata > Mammalia > Didelphimorphia > Didelphidae > Monodelphis > Monodelphis domestica. The sequence continues at coordinate 124,112,454 of NC_077229.1, forward strand.
ACTGTGGACTAGAAATTTAATATGAGTAAATAGTGTGGCATTTTAGCCAAAAAACCCTAATGCCATCTTTGTTGTGGTTCAGTGGTATCTGACTATGTGTGACTCCATGGGCCATAATGTCCAAGGAGTGTTCTTGGAAAAGATAATGGAATTGTTTACTATTTTCTTCTCCAGTGGATTAAAGCAAATGGAGGTTAAGTGACTTGCCCAGGATCACACAGCTAGTAAGTGTCTAAGGCCAGACTTGAACTTAGGAAGATGAATCTTCTTGACTCCAGGCTTGGCACTCTATCCACTGCATCACCTAGCTGCCCTACTATTGGAGATATTCCATTATAAAACACTTTATACCAAATGTAAGCTTTTCCTTTCTTGCTATCATGATTATTATTTGTTCTGCATGAAGGAGAGATGGACCTCAGGTAAGAAATAACTGGTGGAATAATTACAAATGAGACATGAGAGATGAAACCAAAAGTTGGAGAATGGTAGAGACAGAAGGCTGGGATGATGGGGAAGGAGCATGTGAGGATATGTGGGCATGGCGCCTGGGTAGAATGAGAACATGGGATGTTTTGACACTACTTTTGAGTTGGATGAATGAATGAATAAGAAACCAGACAAGTAGCTCTGGAATAATTTTTAAATGGCTTTATTTGGTAGTGTAGGAAACTAAGTAGGAGGAAGATGGTCCTAGAATCATTAGATTTCAAGCTGAAATGGATTGTAGAAGTCATCTAATCCAACCCCCTCATTTTCCAGATGAGGAGACTGAGCCAAGAGAGGGTGTGTGACTTCCTCCAGGTCACTCACCTTAGTAGAACCAGGTTTTGAAATCTAGTCTATCCCCTAAATGCAAATCCAGTGTTCTTTTCATTGTATAACACTCTCTCCCAAACTTCACTTATTATTATTCTTAAATCTACGTGTCTATGTCCTATTTTCTGAGCTAGATTGCAAACACCTTAAATCAGGAACTACCTCCTATTTATTTCTCTTTTTCTAGGGGTACAAACATAATATTCAATACCCACTAGCAGGCCAAAGGAATACCTATTGAGACCCTGAGATCCTCCCTGAATTCCTAAAACCTCAAAAGGTTGGAATGACTCTGGTTGAAATTCTAAATTGGGACGTTGGCTTGGGGTTTTACCAGAGGTCTGGGGCAAGGTAAGAAAATGCTCCAGGAATGCATGTGAGGGATGAGATCAATACAGCGGGCATTCCATGCTTCAATTCCTCTCCATAAAAATAATGAACTGCACACTAGGAAGCTATTCCCTGCTGAAATCTGAATCCTCAAATGACAATATTTCCCACTGTCCACTTAAAGCAACACCAGTAAAGCAAATAACTTGTTGATTGAGAGAGAATTTTAGAATTTCTTCAAGTGTCTTTAGTTTTCTATGATTAAAGAAGTTATTAGTGAATCTATCTTTGAGCCTCCTTGTACCCCAGGCTGTTGGACTCATTAAGGTGGAAGAGAAATTTGAGGTTAGGTGGAGGGGGCAGAAGAGTAGAAAAATCAATGAAGTAGGCGAGAAGCCAGACAATTCCATCACTACCCAGCAATGTCTCTGTGTCTCAAATCCATTTATTGTGAGCTCTTTAAGGCAGAAGACAAAAATGATATGAGCTTAATAGCTTATTTTCTAGAAATTTTGTCTGTCTTTATCTACACAAGAATTTAAAGTGACATCATTTGGAGAAAGGCTGAACAAATGTGTGATAGAAACCTACTATATAAGAAATGATGAACAGGCTAATTTAAAAACTAGAAATACCTACATGTAATTATGAAGAGTGAAATGAGCAGAACCAAGAGACCATTATGTATAGCAACAGAAATACAGCTTAAAGAATAACTTGTGTATGTCCACCTCCAGAGAAAGAACTGCTAAATAAAAATAAGCAAGACATAATATTATATGTTCATAGATCTTTTTGTAAAATGATAAATTCCTTAGAGTGGGGAGGGTAGAAAGGGAAGAGAGAAACCTGGGAATTTCAATGTAACAAATAAATCAATTATTTAAAAAATTAAGAATTAAATAAAATGGTTCCCTACTGCCCACCACATTAACTTCAAAATCTGCCTGATTTTCGAGATCCCCCATGCTACTTTACTATCAGGAAATAGAAGTATGTTAGGGATATCAATTTCAGTTGTTCCCTTAAACTTACAGAGGAAGAAATTAAGACCCCTTGGGCAAATGACTAAATTTCTATTGGTCTTGATTTCATCCAGCCTCTAAATCCCAGGGAAAAGGGACAGCCAGATAGGCAGGCAAGCAGAGACAAAGAGAGAGAAAGAGAGAGACTGAGAGAGGGAGAGACAGAGACAAAGATAGAGTTAAAAAGAGGGATGCAAAGAGAAATAAAGAAATGTAAATGGCAGAGCTGGGATTCAACACCAAGTCTGTTGTCTAGATCTCCTTTCACCAGTACTGTAACAAGCTGCTCCTCTAATTTTACTTTTTGCTCTTTTCCAGCACTTAAACCTTTGTACTAGCCAGTCTCTTCTGTACACAGTTCATTCCACATGCCATTCTTATCCCTGGGACCCTTGGTTTCATGCTGTTCCTTTATTCCCTTCCTAATAATAATATCTAGAAATATTATCCACATTGGACCTGTGGTCCTCCAAGGTGAGGAAACTCCCTTAACTTATAGTCTTAGAATATTGCCTACGGCGCTCCTACCTTAAGTGACTGACCTGAGTTCACAAGTCCAGAGGGGGCTTGAATGTAGCTTTTGGTCCAGTCCTGGTACCTTCCTCCCAACCCCACCTCTTTAACTTCTTAAAAATAATAAATAGCAACTGTTACTGCTGCTGTTTCTACTGCTACTCAGTGCATAACAGTGCCTGGGTCATAACAAACCCTTAGTAAATGTTATTGATTGATAGACTACTACAATTTTCATTTCTATTACACATATGTTTGAAAAGCACTTTCTTAACCATCCTATGAAGTCATTAGTATAGATGTTGTAATCCTCATTCTGCAGATATGAAAACAAAGGTTCTGAGAGTTTAATTGACTTTTTGATGATCATACAGCTAGTAAATGCTTCAGGGAAGAACTGAACCTAGATCTCTTAATGAATGCCAGATAAAGAATCTTCTCTTCTACAACGACTCTTTCATTTATCCAAATTCTACCCATTTTAAAGGTCTCCTCTTCCAGGAAGTCTCTTCTGGCTCCTCCCCTTGCGTCTACTGAACGCAACTGAACCTAACACCTGGCTGGGAGGGTCCGCATCAAGCCATCCTATCCAGCCCCACCACTATAAAACTGGACAGGCAGAGTCCACGGACTGGTGTCTCTTGCATTAAACCCTTTATCTCTCCAAAAACAGGGGGCAGAAGAGGAAGTAGGGACACATTCCTATGAACAGGTGGAAGACCTCAAATATCTCTATCCCAGCAATAAAAAACAGCTGCAGGACACTTTGAAATTAGTAGTGCCCCCCACCCCACCTTTGTTATTTTAATCCTACCTGTTACTTTAACTCTTAACTCCCTGAACCCTATGACTATTCTTTGCCTCACATTTGGGGTATTTTCCTGTGTTTTGAACTATTCACACCCAGCTACCTGGACAGATAATTCCCTAATTCAATTGGAGGAAGCAATATCTAAAGCGTGTCCCTCAGACAGTTAGGAAGAAAGAAATACCCATAAAGAGAAGAAAATCCCAGCCCCTAGTCTGTGGTCTCAGTGCTTCAAAGGCCTACCAAATGCCTGAAGCTTCCAGGATATTCTCATCCACTCAGTTCTAGTTACCCCACTATGGGATACCTTAAAGAAGCCCCTGCTTTCTCATAGACCGCCTTTCACCTTTACTGAATATTGCCAGGCCCAGTACATGGGATGATGTTCATTCAGGATGGATGGATTAATTAAGAACCCTTCCATTATTAGTGCTTTGCTAAGGGTTGGGTCACTGACCCTTTCCTTTTAATAGGATTCATGCACTGTGTAGAAATTGCAGTGGGAACCCTGTCACTTCCAGGAAGGAATGAGGATGTATTCCTCTAACTGAATATAATATCAGTGGCCATGCCCCTGCATGCAGCTGGGGGCAGGGCATGTTGTCAGGGTGTGAGGCATGTAGTTGGGGGTGGGGCATGGTAAGTAATGTGGGGTGGACACTGGCACCCAGCCTGGAGGTGAGGTGGAGCATGGCAGGGATTCCCTAAAAAGTTCCAAAAGGATCCCCATCACTGCTATAGGCTCTTTCTCAGAATAATGCTTTTAAACAATTACAATAACTATATATCTATATGTAAATATAGATATAGATATGTGTATGCTTATGTATGTATTTGTATAAGTATAATCATAATTCTATCTCTCCCTCTGTCCACTTGTGTCTTTCTATATATCTATCCATCTATTCAATGTATCTATCAATCTATCAATCAGTCTCTCAATCTATCAATCTGTCTGTCTGTCTGTCTGTCTGACTCTATCTGTCTGTCTGTCTATCCATCCATCCAATTTATCTATCTATTGTATCAATTAAAATAAAAGCCTTGTTATAAGTTTAATGAACTTATTATGAAATTATAGATAAGTAGAAGAGAGGAGAAAAGATGAAAGGGAGAATATCCCAATTTAACTTTCCCACATGGTTGATCATCCTATAACCTCTTCTCCAAAAGTATCCCACACACAAGTTACAACAGAAAGAGACAGTGAATTTCCTGCTTACCCCTTTATATAGCCTCCTGGTTTCCCTGTCCCTACCCTGGCATTCACATTTATATTCAGGCTGATGCCAGGTATGCAGGTAGTCAACAGGGTATGATGTCACCTATGCAACCCCAGAAGGAGGAGGGATAAATTTCCTTCACACACTATCAATAAATCTATCTATCTATCTATCTATCTATCTATCTATCTATCTATCTATATGTCTGTCTTCTGTCTATCAATCTGTCTATCCATCAATACTTAGGTAGGAAATGACAGAAGCATATTGGAAGTGTAGTTTTCTCCTTTCCAGAGTCATCAGACACATCTAATCCCAATAACCTTTTGGTTTCCTTGCCTATAGAATAAGGTAAATAAATACCATTGTCAAAAGGAAATGAAATATATTGAATTCATATTTACCTCTTTGTTAATGTTATGTCCTCTAAAGAAAATTAACACATTCTCTTGAGCTCTGATGATCATAGCTGAGCTGCTACTAGTCAGGAATAAAATGCCCATAAATACAGGTAAGAGAAGGGTATCTTCTGGAAAGTTCTCCTTCTTTATCTCTCCTTCTTGACTTCCCTGCCTTCCTAAAAGTTCCAGATAAAATTCCATATTCTATAAGAAGTCTTTCCCAAACCTACTTAATTCTAGTGCCTTCCTGTTGTTGATTATTTCCTATTGTAAAAATAAATTTTAAAAAATGTTAATGGCAAGATACACAAAGTAGATAGAAAAACTGTTCAAAACTGTTAAAAAAACTCTTTGGATACTATTGATAGATGTAATCAAAAGTATCTTCAGTGATAAAGTGAAGCTCAAATGTGAACTTCCCTTCAGGACCAGGCACAAGGATGCTAAAGAGACTCTTATTATAAACATAAAATATTTATTGAAATATGTAAGGATAAATAAAGGATTCCTAATTCTAAGGGATTCTAAATCCACCCAAATAAACTCCCAAGTTCCACAAGGAACCACTTCTCCTCTGTTTCACAGGCTACACTAATCCTCCCTGATCTGACTAACCCAAATTTATACTATCTAAATAAAAAACTACCACTATTATTCTTATACATTTTAACTTTGCCTTCAAATTATAAAATAGCAAATGCTAACTGGTTGAGTCTCAACAAAAATCAAATTAGGACTCTGAGCCCAAACAGACTCAGAATCAAAGTCCAAACCAAAGACCAGTTTTTTCTTTGATCTTCTCATAGTTAAACAATCTATAAAAAACCACAATAGATATTCAATAATGTTTCCCAAGTTGGGATTGGAAATCACTAAGTTCCTTCAGATTTTTCCCTCAGACAGAGAGAGAGGCAAAGATGTCACTTCTTCCAGCCCTGAGAGTCTCTGAGAGTATGTGTGTCTCTGCCAACTGCCAGAGAGAGTAATTGACATAGAAAAAGGTTATAACTGTCAGCAGTTGAAATCAACACACTCTCTCAGCTCTGCTTCAAACTCTAATTCTTTCTCAAGCAGCCACTTTACTTCTTTTCCCTAAACTAATAAAACAATACTTATTTTCTAATATCATCCTTACATTATTTATATTGTATCTGATTTGTACATAGTTGATTGCATGTCATCTCCCCCTTACACTGTGTCCCCCATTACATTGCAACCTTCTTGAGGGCAGGAACTATTTTTTGTCTTTTGTTGTGTCTCTAAAACTTTATGAAGTGCTTCACACAAAGTAGACATTTAACAAATATTTATTGTCTAAGTGCCTTATTTTATGGTCTTCCCATTTGATGTCGATTTCCAAATAGAACTAAGCGAGGCTATTCAGAGACATGGGGATTTTTCAGTAAAAAATAAGTGAAAGAAGATTTTTCTCCTCTTATTGAAATATATGAATAATACCCATGTGACCAAAGGCCACTTAGGTAGGAAATGACAGAAGCGTATTTAAGCTATTATTCTCTGCTTTCCAAAGTCAGCAGACATATCTAATCGCATTGACTTTCTAGTTTTCCTACTTACAGAATAAGGGGAATAAATATTTACCATTGTTCTAACAATTTGTAACTACTATGATTTTTTAAGTTGAGATAATCATAACTAAATCTTAGGAACTACATAATATAAACCTAAGTTATCATCCCTCATGTCTTTTTTTGTTTGTTTACTTTCAAAGCAAACATAATTGTCATAATTCTGATGATGAAAACCAATGCCAGTTGGATGGGATGTCCCATTGCCTGGGAGTTGCTAATGAGGCTTCTGCCATACAGAACACCATCTATAAGAGATTTTTATCCTACCAACATCCATAAATGGATTTCTCTTGGTTCTAGAAGCAGAAGACTGCTCACAAATCATAACATCCTGAATTCTATTAGTCTCTGTGTTTGGGAAATAACTATGGTAACCATAGACACAGTTGGAAAACAAAACAAAAATCAGAGTAGACTCCAAAGTTCTTCTTGTCAACTGTTTTCTATTCAACATGTCTGAAAGTTCAAAAGGGAAATGTGGAAAAATCTCAGGTTGCCACATTTCCTTTTGATAATTTTTGACCAAAATATGCAGGTATATTATAGGTACATGCATAAATGAGCTTGTATTCCTTTGTATATCAGTAGAGGAATGGTTTAACCATTTTTGGTATGCAGATGTAACAGAATAGTACTATCTCATAAGAAGTTATGAATGAAGAATTCAGAGAAATCTGAGAAAACTTGTATAAATTGACATAATGTGAAGTAAGCAGAACCAGGAAAGCAATATGCCTGGTGATTATAACAATGAAAATAAAAGGACGAAAATTAAGTCGAATGCTGCAAAATTATAATTATAACCCATCATCTCTGAGAAGATTTGAGAAAAAAGGATCTCTTCTATCTTTGTAGAAGTGGAAATCAGAATTGGAAAGCAGAATATCACAGACATTTGCAGAGATGATTAATATATGGATTGGTTTTGTTGAAGGGCTATATTTCTCTGTTTTATGCTTATTCTTTTCATGTTCCAAGGAATGGATATCTGGAGAGGGAAGAGGAATACATACATATATATGCACACATATATACACTTCATTACAAGGTCTAGCTTTTGTGTGTATTAAAGTATTAAAAAGAAATAAGAAGAAATAGTTGGAGTTAGGATAACCTAGTATAGTAGAAAGTCATTAACAAGGACTCAAAAGACCCAAGTTCTAGTTTGTGCACTAGAGGTCTTGGAGTAAGTCACTACTTCTCTGGATCTTGGTTTCCTCCTCTGTAATTATTGCTTTAAGTTTCACAAAGGCAGTGTTAGGAAGGGGCGAAGAGGTTTGGAATTCTGAGGTTGACAGGAATGAAGTGGCAGTTTGAAGAGCAAGGGCTTATGGGACAAGAATGGTTGGCTGAGAGGATTCTGAAGAGCCTCTTGGTCTTTTGCCTGGAGCCTGGGAACTGGAAAGTCTGGTTTTTGAAGGGCTGAAGAATTTCTGAAGCCATAAGAGAAGACCCTGTTTCTTTCCTCAAACTAGTAGCTGTTCTCTCACCAGACATTCCACTATTGTTTTCCTCCACCTGTGGCAAATATTTCAGACCCCTGGAGGGGTGGGGGGCTGAATGGACTCTCAAACCAGAGCTTGGCTCTCAAGACTCTCCTTGCCACCCTGAATGGTTTCTTAATTTTTTATTTAAGACACATCAGTATTTTAGTCAGTAGAAGGGGCTATTAGCTGGGAAGGTCACTGGCCCACTGAATCAAGGACTACATAGGAATTTGGCAGGGCTACCTTCACCCTCTCCCCTCAATCCATTTACCTAAACCTGTTAATAAATCCCTTAATAGCAGTCAGATCTATATATTGACTTTAAACCTTAATAGGAAGGGTGCTTCAGGTAATTAGGGACAGGTCTTGGGCTTGAGGCCAGACCCACAGTGGCAAGGCCCAGACAAGGTCTGCCATGAAACCTTCTTTGGGGAAAGGGTACAGCAGCCTTCCTCTAGGGGTGTTGACTGGGAAGAGTGTCATCACGTCTCTCCAGCCTTTATGTCAAGGGGCTTCGAGTGATAACTGGCTGCTTGTTATCATTTGGGGTGGGGGCTGCCATTCCCTCTTTCATAGGTTTTTACCTGTTTCTGCTCACATTTTATTATTTTATTTATTATTTATTTATTATTATAACAAGAATATCCCAATCTTTACAGCAGGGGCCATATCTGATTTGTTTTTCTAGTCCACCCCTCCTCCCTCAGCACTTGATAAATGTTGCCTGAATGAATGTTGAATGGATGGATACTTGGGAATAATAATATTTGCTGGGTCTATCTCGTAAGACATTTCAATCAATCAACAAGCTTTTATGAAGTGACTTCTCACTCGTACATATATGACATGTACATATATGGGTATCAAAGTGTTGGGAGGGGGAGACTACCAGTAGTTTGAGGGGTCAGTGAAGTAAAAGGTGATGCTTGAGCTGAATCTTTCAGTCTTTCAACCAGCTGATCAAGTTTTGGAGGAAACTAGGGATTGAGAGGCACAAATAAGATACTCTATAGTTTTGCCAAATTCAAAATGCTAGATGATGCAGAAACATAAGATCGCATTCACAGTACAAGCAATGTGTGAAAAGAAGAGGGGAGAGTCAATTCGATTCAATTCTGCCAATATTTTCTACAAGTAAGGCACTGTACTAGTTGATGGAAAAACAAAGGTAAAATGATGTAGAGATGGAATTTGTGTCTGTGTCTGTATGTAGGTCCATTTTCATGAGATTTATTTATTGAATATTATATAAACATGTACACATATGTATATTAGAGGAAAGAAAAATGGACAAATGGATAGCCATTTTTAATGAAATTAAGGAGGGCTTCAGGTGGTAGTAATCAGATTTATATTGGATAAGGGAATGACTAGACATTAAACAACTCCTCTCAGGCATCCCAGTAAGTCCATAGATGTTTAAGGAACTGAAATCTATCAGGAAACACAGTTCTAGACCATCTCATTTATTCCAAGAAGAATTACATGAGTGTAGACATGTGCTGATTTATAAGGACACACACTTCTATATGCATTTAAGATTTGCAAAGCAATCTGTGTGTGATACAGTGAAATGAATGCTGAATGTGGAGTCAGAGCATCTGGGATGGAATCTTAGATTTGGGGGGCCCCAGTTTCTTCATCTGTAAAATGCAGAGAATAGCATATGATCTTAAGGATTAAGGACCCTTGAACTCAGGGTGTGTGTGTGTTTGTGTGTATGTGTGTGTGTGTCTCAGTGTCTGTGTGTGTGTGTCTCAGTGTCTGTGTGTATATAGGTGAGGGAAGGGTAAGATTTCACTATACCATTCATGTCCTTAAAGGGTCTCTCCATTATTTAAAGACCTTCATAGAAGGCAAATAGTGGATTTTTAAAAAATGGAAACCTGTAACATCTATGGCACTGGGGATTTGCAGAAGTAAACTAAATTATATGTCCTTGTCCCAGGCTGGTATGAAAGGGAGCAGGTCTGTTTTCTCAGACAGAGGATAATATTGGATGGAAGGTGCTAAATGTGCTAAATGCACACAAGAACCTTACTTTTGCCAATAAAGATCATCTCTCCTTTCTCCAAACCTCTGAAATATTTTTCTCTCTTATAGCACTTAAGATTTTGCCTCATCTGATTTTTAATTGTGTCTGTTTTCTGGGCAGGGATTATGTCTTTCTATATTTTATCTCCCACAGTATCTAGCAGTTACCAAGTACTTTTTCTGAATACCTGAGAAATCTCATCTGATTGTCATTCTCTTGTTGTTTTTCAGTCATTTCAGTTATGTCCAACTCTTCATGACCCCATTTGGAATTTTCTTGGCAGAGATATTGGAGTGGTTTGCTCTTTGCTCTTCAGTTCATTTTACAGATGAGGAAATTGAGGCAAACTGGGTTAAATGATTGTCCCAGTTAGTAAGTTGGCCAGATCAGAACTTAGGAAGATGAGTTTCCTGATTCCAGGTCTAGCACTGCAACCCCTGAGCCACCTAGCTGCCCCATTCTCTAATACTAAGGAAGTGGAATGCATACAATTGTGTGCAATTGGCACCTAAGAAATCTTTGTTGAATGATGATTGAAGGGTACTCACCAGTGCTCAGGAAACCAAAGATGCCAACTCGATAGTTTGCAGTAACCACAATGATATCTCCAACTGCAGCAAGGAAAGATCCTTCCAGGTCTAGCTGTGACCTCCTCCTGCCATTTTCATCAGCATTGTGGAAAAACACTAGCACAGATGCATTCTGGCCCTGAAAAAAGGAGATAGCCTTTATGGTACTGAGGAGGAAACAGCATCTGATACTGGGCTCCATTTCAAGTGTGCCAATCGAGTTCATATGGTTTTCATTCCTTATCTAGAAAGACTTTTTCCACTTGGTGTGGTTCTCAGATAGGATTCATTTTTTCATCCACTAGTCTTATTTTAGAAACTCTAACCTTTGACATGTTATCAATTTCTCTCCATCAGATACCCTGCAAATAACGATTAATGAAAAAGCCTCAGCATTAAAAATATCAATGAATGTATACAAAACACAACTCGAAATAGGAAGAAGACTGCTAAAAGCTCTCAATTTGTTCACCAAAAGAAACAGATTAACTATCAATATTTAGAACAGAAATGGCAGAATGGGTTCAAATACTACTTATCATATGCAAAGTTTTGTATTTAAGGTGCTGGAGATATGTAATCAGAGAGTTCAAATAAGATGGAAAGGGACTACATTAGCCACCTAACTTAAGCTGGCATTAGTTTAAGCATTAAATAATATACTAAAAGATATGGAAAATTTGAGGTGTTTTAAGGACTGAGCAGAATTAATACAATGGAAGCTTTTTATTCTCAAGTTAGTTTTAAAAATATAATGTATTATGATAATAAAGGATGTCATGTCAAGTCAAAAGAATGAAAAGCAGCACATGGATTCCTAAAGTATGAGTCCAAAGAGTTATTTGTTTTTTTTTTTAAACCCTTACCTTCTACTTTAGTATCAATTCTAAGACAGTAGAGTGGCAAATAAGGTTCCTTCTAGCTCTAATAGTACAAACTATGAGATTCTCACTAATATTTCTAACACCTCACTTTCCATCTTAGAATTAATACTGGGTATTGGTTCCAAGGCAGAGAAGAGATAAGGGCTAGGCAGTGGGGGTCAAGTGACTTGCCCAGGGTCACCCAGCTAGGAAGTGTCTGAGGCCAGATTTGAACCCAAGTTCTTCTATCAACAGGCTTGGTACTCTACCCATTATGCAATCTTGCTGTCCCTCAGAACAGTTCTTAAGAGATCATTTAGTCCAATCCCTAATTATCCCTAATTAATACAAAAGATCAATAATGTATAGTGAAAAGACAAGGGGTTCTCATAATCCCTGGGTCCAAATTCCAGCCCTTCTACTTACTACCCCAAATGGTAAATCCTTTCACACATCTGAATCTTAATTTCTTCACCTGCTAAAAGTTCTCTCATGTTTCTTCTAGTTTTAAATCCTATGGTGCTCTGAAACGGAGGCAAGGAGAGAAGAGGGGGTGACTTGCCCAAATCAGTCGCAGAGTCCAAACAAGAAATCAAGTTTCCTGACTTTCATCCAGTGTTTTTCTACTATTCCAGACTACCTTCTTGCAGCGGTATGTACACATACAGTCACACAGTTATGTTTGGCCATTGTATGACCATTCTCCTCACTTTCAAAATAGGAAACGGGAAGAATTAATCTTTTAATGTTAACAAGTAACACACATGTGTGTAGGTACACATGTATGTGTATATATGTGCTGCTGTTCAATGATTTTTTTCAGTTGTGTGTGACTCTCTGTGACTCCATTTGGGGTTTTCTTGGCTAAGATATTGGAGTGTTCTGCCATTTTCTTCTCCAGATCATTTTACAGATCAGGAATGGCTGAGGTTGGATTTGAACTCAGGGGCCTCCTGAATCCAGGGCTAGCACTCTATCTACTGTGTTACCTTGTTATGCATATATATACATATATGTATGTATAGACACACATGCATAAATATATGCACATACGTAGGTTATTTATTTGATTCCAAGTATCACACACATGTGTGTATATATATATGCATGTTTGTATATATAACTATATGTGTTGTTCAGTCATTTTTCAGTTGTGTCTGATTCTCCATGACTCCATTTGAGGTCTTCTTGGCAAAGATATGGAGTAGCTTGGGATTTTCTTCTCCTGATCTTTTTATAGATGAAGAAACTGAGGCAAACATTAAATGATGTTCACGGTCACACAGCTAGTCATTGCCTGAAGCTGAATTTGAATTCAGGTCCTTCTGACTTTGGGGATGACACTCTATCAACTATGCCACCTAGCCACCCCAAACTTAAATATATAGATATAGATATAGATATACACACATAAAGATGCACATATGCATAGATTATTTAATGCCAATCTCCCCTAAAAATGTCAAACTAGGAAGTGTGTTAGATTCAATTTCACATTTATGTTTTAAGTGTAGAAAACCAACCACTCTTTTCCTGAATCTCCTTTTTGTTTTCTTTATAATCAGCAAAAGAAAATGCTTGCCTTGTTACCAGTGAATAGGAATAGAGCAGGTGGGAACAGGGAGAGAGGAAGGGAAAAGGTGATGAGTCAGTCAATTGTCAGCTGCCTGCAAACAACCTCCATCAGAAGCCTGGGGCAAACAGGTCCAAGTTTTCTGTCAAGTTGCTCTATCCACCTATCTGAGTTGACTGAGTTCCCCACCCCAGATGGATGCCACAAAGGCTTCTTGGACCAAGGTCCTTGGGGGAAGCCCAATGGGAAGTGGTCCAAGCCAGGAAATGGTGATATTGTCACAAGCAGACCTGTGGTCCAGTATCATCAATGAAGTAACACATTTAACCTGTTATTTGTTCATCTAGAATCACAGAGGCAGGCTTAGAGTTAGAAGCAAATCTAGGGGGTCCATTGTTAAGTTTTCAGGGTGTCTAATGCTATTTTAACTATTCTATGTGGCTTCTTTTTGTTGGTGCAAGAAATCTAGAGTATATTGTAGGAGGCTGTAGTTACCACACAGAAGGCTTCATCCCTACAGAATAGGAAGAGGTATCTAGGAAATATCACCCACTGAAACTGAGAATCAGCCCACGATGGATGGAATTAGCTCTTTACAGGAATTTTCCCAAGGGTCAGGAACACTAAGAGATTAGAAAATGTGAAGCCGGAGGAGAATCTAGATCTTATCAATATGACTGGCAGCTACAAATCAGTCTAATCAGAGGGCCAACCATTTCCTTCTTTTTCCTTGTTTTCTGAGAGCCACCATTTTCATAACAGCATTCAATTTGGAACTTCTAACGCCATCATGTATAAATCAGGCAACTATGTGTAGCAGTGGATAGAGTGTCATATCTAGAGCCAGGAAATCCAGCCTCAGACACTTATTAGCCATGTGACCTCAGACAAGTCACTTAACCTCTCTCTGTTTGCCTCTGTTTCTCCATCTGTAAAATGAGCTGGAGAAGGAAATGGAAAACCACTCTGGTATCTTCACGAAGAAAACCGCAAATAGGGTCACGGTGACTGGGAAATGACTGAACATCACAATATACATATCAGTGTAGATAAAACAGAAATATCTTCTAGCTTGCTACTTGTTTGATCCTGGGTAATGTATTGATTTAGAATTTGGAACCCTAGAGACTACATTTCCCACAATCCCCTTTTCTTTTCCTGTTTGTATGACTCCTTACATGAGGGAGTTTTGAGTTAATGTTTTGGACCACTCTGGCTCTCTGGTTCCATGGTGGAAGAAGGATGAGCCACTTTTGGGTTTTGCTAGCCTTACTTCCTTATACTTCAAGATAAATATTTAGTAAATATTTGGAGTATTGGATATTAATTTTAAACTTTACAGTGAGTTTCTTGACTATATTATCTATCCACTGTTCTTCCTTATAGAAAGACAGTGAGATAGACTATGCAACATACTTTTTAAACCTTATATCATTTCTCTGAAGCTGACTTTTCCTAACAGTAAACTGAGGGGTGTAGACCGTTTTCAGCTTTCACATTCTGTGTTCCTTATTGTACATGTAGAATGTATTCCACACATAGAATGCTTCCATTCTACATTCTAAGGTCTGTTACAATTCTAAGCTAAGTAGAGCCATCCCATCTGGCTCAGCCTGAACCAGGCTGTTAGCCACGGCTGTCGCACTCCACTAGGAGCATTATCCATGTGATGGGGAGGGCTGGGGAGCTTCCCCCCAACGGCACGGACCTCCAGTGGAGTCGAGAATGTAAGCTGTGACTCAGTAGAGAGAATCAAATCTTCTGGCTCAGGGCTGAAAGTCTTGCACTTTATAATGATGGAATAATGCCTTATTGGCCCCATGCACTTGTGTTTTGCCATGATACTGGTCCCCTGAGATGGTGGGGCTGGGGGTAGTTGTTGTCCTTTTTTCTCCAAGGACCAGAATGTCCTCACTCTGATGGGGTCGATGTCCACCTTGACTGTGGCTGATTGGAGCAATATGAACCCGAAAGGCTGGCACAAATAACTCCAATGGGCATTTGGGGAGGAGAGGTCTCTACATTTGTGCATCTCCTGTTTGCTTGGAGCCGCTGCCATTCTGCTTTGCTCACAGAACACAGTGCCTTCTTTGATGCTGGCATGCCATGAATTACGGTCCTGTGACCTTCTCCCAGGTCTCACGGTGGAAACCAAATATTTCAGCAAGACCTTGAGAATGTCTTCGTATTGCTTCTTCTGACAGCCAGGTGAACTCTTGCCTTTTGTGAGTTCTCTGTAAAATACTATTTTAGGCAAATGTGTGTTTGGCATTGGAACAATGTGGCCAACCCTTCAGTGTTATGCTCTCTGTGGTAGTTTGGGGGACTGTGTCAAAGAGGACTGGTAACTCGGTAGGAGAGTGTTATCCCTCAGCAGATTCCAAAAGGGGGGAGACCAGAATCCTCACCTTTTTCTCTGTATTTTTCTTGGACTTGCAGCCCAGGGAGAGGCAGTAAGAGGGAAGAGCATCCTCTCCTTCTGCCTCCTTGGCAGTCACTAGGATCATGATGGACACATGGCGTACTTGCCTAAAGGAATCAGAATTTGGGCCTCACTTCCCTAGCTTTCTCTCCTGCTTTGTGCTTCTTTCCTCAATCCCAAGTAGCAAAACAGAGATCATGAGAGACTGGCGTTCCCAGCCTATATTATGGCGACTTTGTGAGGTCTAGAGGACCAGTCGTTACATTTTGTGCTAGCTGTGCAGTACGAAGTGCTCCCGGTAACTACACCCTTCTTGGGGGAGATGGTCAGCCATCCATTCAGAAAAATGACAACTGAATTAAAAGTGAAATCTATTTGGTCATCTCCTAAATCTCCCAGGAGAATATAACAGGAGAAAGAGATTATGATTTCATGTTTTAAATATTTTTCAATACATGTTTATGAGTTTTCTCTGTGTTATATATTTATTGTGTGGCAGAGGAAGTAAATAACAGTCCTTTACTATATATCCACAATTTTCTAAAGTGACTACATTTTTTGTAGAAGAGACTTTTGGGAAGACACCAGACAGGATCTGGAGAGCTCAGAGGTACATTGGATAGAGGTCCAGGCCTCGAGTCAGGAAGACCTGCATTCAGATCTGACTTCAGATGATTAATAACTGTGTGACCATGGGCAGGTCACTTAACCTATTTTGCCTTAGTTTCTTCATCAGTAAAATAAGGTAGACAAGGAAAGGGCAAGTTGTTCCACTATATTTGCCAAGAAAACTCCAAATAGGATCACAAAGAGTCAGACATGATCTATCCCTAATCTGTGGTGAAGAGATTTTACCTTGTACTGCCAGTTGGCAGGAAAGGAGGGCATGATATGCAGAGAAGGCAAGAAGAAGCCCATTCTCTTTGGAGTCTCTTTGGAGAATGAATACAGGTGATGTGAAGTCCGAGTTAATTAGAGCATGGACCATAGGGGATACTCTGTAAAAATGCTTCCCTTCCTACACAAAGATGGAACAATGGAGGTGCCACAGTGTAAAAATGGAGATTTGAACCCCAGACTTCAATGCCCAGAAGTCCTTGGCACTTCCCAGAATGCCCTATTATCTCACCTGAGATACCCACCTGGGCCAAGAACAAAATGGGTATTTAAACTGACTGTACCGCCTACTTGCTTGCTCTGCTTCTGCTTCTAAGCACACGTGTCTCTCGAGGTAGAGTAAGTGGCTGTGAATGGGCTATTCAGCCCTAGACACGTGCTTTTCTTATTTTGTATTTTCTTAGTTCCTTGATTTCTAATAATCTTTAATAAACCTCCAAAATATAATACTTTTAGGAGAGAAATTAATTTAACTGTTACAACAGGACACTGTGACTAGTGTTTACAGGATGGGGATGTCTTAGCCCTCTGCAACTCTGCCCTGCCTGTGACCAAGGGTTAGCTGGCATTATGACCATGGAGGCAAAGCAAAACCAGACTACCTAAAGAATGAGCCTGGAACCTTGGCCTTCTTGGCCCTCTGGGGGAAAGCAATTTTTCATTCAAGCCTCATTTCCATGTCAGATATCCCAGTAAATTAATACTCACAAGATTTTGAGGGACAAACACATTCAGGTACAAACAGTCTTCACTGACAGTGGAAGATGATGAAGTCTTTCCAAATCCAGGCTGCCAACACTTGGCCCTAAAGACAAAGATTGAGTTACTTCAAACAGAATCAAACCTAAGCTGATTTTCATGACCTTCAATGCCCCCTCTCTCTCTTTTCCCTTCTCCTGGAGTTCCTCCTCTCTCTCCCATCCATTACTGATTAATACAGTAGAGATACCTACTGTCCACATTTCAGGAAGCTCTTTGTTATTAAAAGGCACTTTTAAATACTGGCAAAAAACACAATTCAAATTTTAGAGTCAGTAATCAGTAAGCAAACTGCCTGGCTGCTTTCTGTATGCTCTTTATGGTCTGTCTGATGGGTACATCCATGCATAAAGTCACAGGCTGACTATCTAGGATGCAAGTGAACTAAGAGTACCACAGTGGACAAAGCCAGGGAAAAAGAAGCAGATCCAGGATTTGTCAGGGTAATTTAGCCTTTCCTCTCCAGGCAGCTTGCTCTAAAAGGATCAGAAAACCTGAGTTCAAGCCTTAATTCAGGCCCTTGTTTTTCCAGATTGACTTCTCCAAGTCTCTATTCCCTTATTTGTAAATTGAGTATAATAGTAATTGTCAGCAATTGCCAGCATAGGGCTATAAGGATCAAATGAGAAAAGGTGTGTAAAACAGAGGGAGATCATTGTAGGCATTGTCACTGTTGTTCAGTTGTTCCTCAGTCTATCTGATCCCATTTGGGGGTTTTCTTTCTTTCTTCCTTCCCCCCTCTTTCTCTTTCTTTCTTTCTTTCTCTCTCTCTTCTCTCTCTCTCTCTCTCTCTCTCTCTCTCTCTCTCTCTCTCTCTCCCTTTTTTTATTTCTCTCTTTCTTTCGCTCTCTCTCTTTCTCTCCCCCCCACCCCATCTTATTATGAATTCTAAGACAGAGGAGCTACAGAGGCTAGACAATCAGTAAAGTGACTTGCCTAGGTTCATAAAGCTAGGAAGTGTCTGAGATCAGATTTGAATCCAGATCCTACCAACTTCAAGCCGGGTACTCCACCCATTGTGCTAGTTGCCCTCATTTGGTGTTTTCTTGACAAAGATACTGGAGTGATTTGCCATTTTTTCCTGCTATCTCACTTGACAAATGAGGAAAATGAGATGGATAAGGTTAAGTGACTTGCCCAGAGTCACACAGCTAAGCGTCTAAGGCTAAGTTAAGTGATTTGCCTAGGATCACACAGCTGATAAGTATCTGAAGCCAGATTTGAACTCAGGAAGAAAAGTCTTTCTGACTCCTGATCTAGCTTCTATTCATTTTTCTTCCTAGTTAACTTAAGCACAAAGTAGGTATTAAATAAATATTTTAATGTAGAAAGTGATTAAAGGTTTATAAAATATGTTTCATATCCTTAAAGCCTTATGCTGACAATTAGTATTAAATTCACTTTACAAATTGATATTTACTCATTGGTAGTGATTGCAAAATGCCTTTTTTTCCCCCCATCATTTCATTAGATCCAAGCTCAGTGTTCTCTCCATTATGCTATAATTCCCTTTACTACATAGGGTATAGCCTGATTGTGGATGGCCTGAATTCAAGCAGAGAAATTTAAACTACTCAGGAGGTAAAAGGGAGCCTTTGATAATCCATGGGCAGAAGAGAAAGTCATATGACTAGATTAATGATTTAGATAATTGACTTCTTGCAAAAAATCACAAAATGACCTTTCGGTGGCACTCTTACCGTGGCACAGTGGCTTCCCAAGTCCCAGTCCAGTTAAATGACTCTGGGGCACTGAATCGCCTTTGTGCCAGTGGTGGGGCTGCATATGGAACTCCAAAGAACTGGATGATTCGTTTCCACTCAGCACCCACTTGAATTGCCTCAGATTTGCCCTTCAGAGTCCCTTGGGTACCAATGAACACCGTGACTGGGTCTGTACTAGAACTTCGCATGGAGACACCTGTGTGAAGATGGCAAAAATAAATGCTTCACCCATATTGTTATTTTTACTAATATTTGACAACATAACATGCCGTGCTTTTGCATGACAGAATCTTAGGGTTTGAAGGCACTTTAGAAAATACCTGATTCAACTCATGTTTTGATAATATTATAACACATGGACATATGGAGACCTGATTCTGCTGCCCTCAGAGAACAGAACCAAATTTACTTAGGGTAGAAGTTCAGGAGAAATAGTTTTAGGTTAATTGAAGAAAAAATTAAAAAAAAACTTTCCAACCCTTAATTAGAATGAGATCAAAGTGAAGAATGTGTGTTTAAAAGAGACACAATGGGATGCTGCCATAACCTTCTTATTTTTTCTAACGTTTATGTTTTCTCTGCTGAACTAAACTGATTTCCAAGTTTCCTGCCAGGTCTAAAATCACTCTGTGAAATGATGAGGCCAGGACTCCTTTGAGGGCACAGACAAGGACTCCTCCTCTCCCAAGAGTTTCCAGTGCTGTGCATAGAGCTGTCCCTGTTGGCAGTGAATTGAGTGAATCATAGCAAACTGTAAGAGAATGGTATTGGGGATGGGATCTGATGGATAGATTGGGGCCAATTTCATATTGATAACTGTGGTTTAAGAAATCCAAGAGAAACCCAGTACAGGCAGAGCCTGGATTGAGACCAATATACACAGACTACTTAATAACAGGGAAGTTGTGTTTATTCTAGAAGAACAGGATAAAGGGGAATTAGGATGACCTTCATACTAACATCAACTAACTAAAATTTCCCAAATCGAATAGTCTCTTCACAGGGAAGCTTCATAGAGTTTAAACTACACTAATCCTCCTCTCTCTGGCCTAAAACAAAAACAAAACAGTCCCTGCTCTACCTAAATATGCACTAACTCCCCCCCCCCCCTTAGATGGTATTAGAGGTAGTGTTCAATGGCAGTTCGGCAGGGCTTGGATACAAAAGGACCTCAGACCTGCTCTTACAACCAGATAGGCTGATGTTCAGGATCACCAGGAAACACAGCAGATAACAGCAAGACAGCAGGTAGGATGGGAAATCAGGGTAGATCAGCAACCACAGGAAAGGCAGCCAGTCCCCCCAGGTAAATCCAGAAAGAGACCCCTAACTATCTCTTAGTAACAGCTTAAGTCTTCCTGTGGAATTGCAGAATCTTTACACTGCTGTCTCATATCTCTGCCCTCTGCAAAACCTACCAAGCTTATTTCTTCCTTATAACAAAACTTACTTTGCTTCTTTTGTGGGCATTTTATATAACATCATTTATGACTGTCTATGCCTCAAAAGCTTCCTTGAGTGGAATTCAGTTCTGATGTTCAGTCATTTTTCAGTTGTATTCAATTCTTTGTGACCCCTTTTGAGATTTTTCTTAGCTTTGCCATTTCCTTCTCCACCTCATTTTACGATGAGGAAACTGAGGCAACCTGGGTTAAGTGACTTGCTCAAGGTCCCCCAGCTAGGAAGAGTCTGAGATCAGATTTGAACTCAGGAAAAGGAGTCTTCTTAATTCCAGGCTGGACACTGTCCTTTGCAATATCTAGTTGTCTGGGAATTCAGGGTCTTTTGTCAAATTAATGGACATACTTTGGCATACTAGAAAGTGCCTTAGATTGAGAATAGGAAGATCATAGGATCATAGATTTAAGGCTTCAAGGGAGAGTAAAAGTTAGCTAGTCTAACCCTTTTCTTTTTCACAGATAAGGAAACTAATGCCAAAGGAGATGAAATGACTTTCCAAAGGTCCCTAAAATAGAAATGGTAGTTCTAGGATACAAACTCAGGTTTTCCAATATGAATCTAGCAAATAGTGCTAATATTTATATTAGCTACCTTATATGGAGTTGTGAGGAAAATGCTTTGCAGACTGTAAAACACTATAGAAACCTGAATTATTGTTAATCAGGCTGTGCTCTCTAATGTTGCAGTGACTCAGTGGATACTATTAATTCTCCTGCCTTCTTTGAGCTACCCCAGAAGAGGAAACTCAAGTAATGAAAATATTCAGTGGTTACACTATTAACTACACATTTCTTATAGTTATCAACTATTGCCACCCCACCTCCTTCACAAGATTTCCTGTTTAGCTTGAAATCTGAAGACACTGCTAAGCATTCAGAACTTGAGAGGCCTCTTTGGCTCTGGCCACCCCTAGAGGCCTGGTCTGTTCCAGGGGAAGTCAGTTCATTTCTGGAATCTGACAGACTAGAGGAAGAATATGTCAAGGTATTTTTTAAAATTTTTAATTAAGAATTTTAAGAGGATGCAAATTTGATTTCCCATAGACAGCATTAATTATCACTTCCTTCAGAACTGTCAAAGTGAATCTTAATTTGGTGCACATCAAACAAATAAGCATGGAAAAATATTAGATGAGCATTTCTGTCCCTTGACAACTTTGATGGGTGTTGTCAGGACCCACATAGGATGCAGGTGTTCTCAGGCTATTGGCTTAAAAAAAAAATTCAAATAGTAGTACCTAGCCAGTGCAGTGGTTAGAGTGGTAGACCTGGGAGTCAGGAAGACCTTAATTTAAATCTGACCTCAGCCATTGGTGTGCCTCACCATGTGATTCTGGGTAAATCACTTAGTCCTGGTCTGTCTTAGTTTTTTTTATCTATAAAAGGGGAATAATAATAATAGAACCTCCCTCCTTGGATTGTTATGAGGATCAAATGAGATAATAGTTATAAAAATACTTTGCAAACCCTGAAATGATATATAAATATTAATTATCATTTTTACAAGGCTTAATGGCTAGAATGTTGAACTTAGAGTCAGGAAAATTTGAGTTTGAAGCCTGCCATAGACAAGTATAAGCTGTGTGACTGAGCAAATTATTTTACCATCCTAAGGGTCAGTATCTTCATCTGCAAATTGGTGATAATATCACCTCCCTTACCAGGTCAGTGAAATAATAGATGTGAAGTGCTTTGCAAACCTTTCAGAATTAAGTTTCCTAGTCTATTATAAGGTCTTATCATATGCTATTCTGTATTATAGTTAACTGCAATTGTATCTAATAGGTGGCACAGTGTTTAGATAAAGCTCTCTGGGCACAGAATCGAGAAGGTGAATTCAAATCCAGCCTCAGACATTTAATAGTGGTGGGTCCCTGGGCAAGTCCCCTCTCTACCTCATCTGTAAAATAAAAATAATAGTGGCATATTCCTCACAGGATTGTTGGAAGGATAAAAATGAGATTATATTTTTTAACACCTTAAATTGCTATTATGCAAATGCTAGCTGCCCTCATCATCCTCATTATCCCTCTACAAGCCTGGAAGCTTCATGAAGACAAGAACTGCATCAGAACTAAATGTGTATATTCCCCATTCCCTAGCACCTACACAAATTAATCAGATAAGAAAGAGTGATGTAAATGGAAAAGCAGAGGAGGAGGGATGAGGGAGAAGGAAGGGACTTGAAGAGATAAGGGGAGTTTATTCCAGACATGGGGTCATAGGATAAGAATGGAGACTAGAGAGTGATCTGATTAGCCTTGACCATGGGAGCACACAAAGGAGAAATATGGAATTAAAGTTGAATAAGTGAGATGGAGTTAGATAATTAAGGGACTTGAATGCAAGAGTCAGTAGTTTAGGAGAAGTCCTCATGGTACTCTGTAATTAAAATCTTATAGACATCATTTTTTTTTCCATAAAGGTGGTCAGTTTAGAAAACAGTTCTTAGAAAACAACTCCTCCAGGCTTATCAGTTTTTCCATCCAGAAATAAAATGCTCTTCCACTCTGCTGTTCCCAAACACACTCTTCATCCAGTGGGCTTTAAGATCAAGGCTCTGAATCTACAGGTCTCAGTTTACCTCGCTTCTTCCTATAAATGTAGGTGGCCTCCTCCCGGAGCAAGAGTCGGCAGCTGTGGCCCTGTAGGCTGTGAGCGCAGCTCTGGGTGTCTGGATAAAACACACACCGGACAGTTGAAGGCTGGATCTGCAGGGTTGTGATGTGGCAGGCTGGCTTCTGGGAACATTCTGGGAGAGAAGAGAAAGAATACTGAGAGGAGGGACAGTTTCCAGTAGGTTTATGCTAAGGAACAAGAATCAGATAGGTATGTGTTGGTCTCTAACTTCTTGGGGGCTTCTACAAAAATAATAGGAATGAGAATATTAATAATAATAATAATAATTCAAATAGATGTGTATGGTTATTAATGCTATTACGTTTATATTGTTGTTTAGTCATTTTAGTAATATTTGACTCTTTATGACCTCATTTGGAGTTTTCTTGGCAGAGATACTAGAAGGGTTTGCCATTTCTTTCTCCAGTTCATTTTATGGATGAGGAAACTGAGACAAACAGGGTTAAATGACCTGCCTGAGGTCATACAAATAGTAAGTGTCTGAGATCATATTTGAACTTGGGTCTTCCTGACTCAAGACCTAAAACTCTATCCACTATGCCACCCAGCTGCCTCTATTACATGTATAACATATTTTATACATAAAACTATATAATTGATATGTATGCATATATAAAAATAAATATATACATAATGAACTAAAATATTTTGCAAATAAATCATATAATGTAAATTTGTTGAGTTATATTAATATATTTTTAATTAAAATTATTATAAAAATAAAATACATCTATGCATGTGCATATACATATACATACACAAATACCCATATCTAAACATTTTAAGCTTTGGAAAGCATTTCTCCCATAATGTTAACTCTATCACATAAATGGTTCAGATGCCATTGCCACCTGAGATAAAATAATTTACTCACAGTCATACACTTAGTAAGCAAGTTAGAATTAGGATTCAATCCGAGGCTTTATGACTATCTCTAGCACTATTTTTATCGTTACTTTATCTCTCTGTTAGCTTCCTTGTCTATAAAATGGGAATAATGTTAGTTGTATTCCCTACCTCGGAGGGCTAGTGAGTGGGAAGCTCTTGGCAAAATTGTGAATAAGAATACCAACATAAACTACTTCTTTTCTAACCAGAATGTTTATGCACAGCAAAAATGTGACAGAATATGGACAATGGCTGAACCTCCAAACCCCAGAATGGTTCAGCGTATTAGAGATTCTGTTTCTGGTAAAATGATCACTAATGATTTTGTGCCTGAGTAACATTTCCATTCTATTTCCTTTAAGAGTCTAGAAAGTATGGTACATTTTACATACAATAAATGATTAATAAATGTTGATTGAATTGAATTTGATATTTCTCTGACTCAGACAGGGTTTTACATTCGAATCCGCAGTGTTGGGATCCACCATCCAATTGCTATTTTAAATCATTTTATAAACAACCCAACCTCTTATACGTTTTAAAATGAATCAATGCTACATAGGTAAGGGAAAAAAGATTAGGATATTCTACTCTGACTCGGAAATTTACTGCCAAATCCCTCATTTCATAAAGGGAGAAGTCGAGGCTCCAAAAATGAAAGTGACTTACTCAAGGCCAAGCGTATAGAAAGTATTAGAGGAAGGACAAGAATCTGGGTCTTCAAAAAGGGATATTAGAATCCAGAATTTTAGGACCAGAAGAAAGTAATCTTGTCTTCTTTTCTCAATTTACAGAGGAGGAAACTGAGACCCAGTCAAGAAGACCTTGCAATAGAGATACCTGCTGAGGTTTTCAATTTAAATCAATTCAAGAAACATCTATTAAGCACCTACTATGCAACCTGGAGAGGCAGTTTAAATAAAGTAGATGGAGTCTCAGAGTCAGAAAACCTTGGGTTCAATTTCCTCCTTGGATACAGAAGGACTAATTAAACCCAAGAAGATTATAGATCCCCTAAGTGCCCTTCAGGCAACTCTCAACTCTGAGAGTCTAAGCAGTAGCCTATGGTCTATGAATCTAAATGTGGAGCAAGGACCAATTCGTATTGGTAGAAAGGGTTTCCTCTCTGGAGCTCCCCAATATATCTCCTAAATATGCAAGACACTGTACTTTTGGGTTAATCCATCAGTCTCTCAATTTCCTATAAATCTATCATCCTCATCAACATCATCAATGACAAGAATTTGTTGCTGTCCTTCAGTTGTTCAGCTGCATTTGACTCTTCATGACCCCAGGGACCATGACACATCAGGACCTTCTGTCCTCCACTCTCTCCCAAAATCTAAATTCATGTTTGTTGTTTCCATGACATTAAGTATCCATCTCATCCTCTACAGTCCCCTGCTCCTTTCGCCTTCAATCTTTCCCAACTTCTGGGTCTTAGCCAATGAGTCCTGTCTTCTCATTATGTGACCATAATATGTAAGCTTCATCTTCAATATTTTACCTTCCAGTGAATATAGTCTGAATGAATTTCTTTATGTGTTGACTAATTTGATCTCCCTGCTGCCCCAAGGACTCTCAAAAATCTTCTCTAGCATTGCAGCTCTAAAGTGTAGCAATTAGCATTTACAGAATACTTTATGGTTCATATACAAATATTATCTGTTAGTTTTCATAATAATCTTATACATTAGGTGATATCATTATTTCCCTTTTAAAGATGGAGAAAGTGAGGATGCAAGAGTAAATGACTTGCTCTGGGCCACAAAGCTAGTAATGGACTGAGGCTGGATTTGAACTCAATCTTCCTGACTACAAGCCCAACACTCTATCCACGCCTGACTGCCCAGAAATCAGTGGCTGGTCCTACATTATTTCGGGAACTCAGTTCTACTGACCTAAATATCATTGTGCAGTTTCAGAATCCCAAATGCTCTTTGCATGAGCCATAACACCCTCTCCCCAAATCTTTGGAGAGTCAATGTTCTGAAAAACCTGAAGGCAGATTTCCTTACCTGACAGGCAGAGGTCTCTGGCAGCAGAGAAGTTATTGGAAGCATCTGTACTGATGTGGGCTATATCAAAGTTCATGATAGATGGATCAATCAGAGCTGAAGAGATGTCCAACGATTGCCATGAGTCCAAAGAGACTAGTAAAGAGAGTAGAGGAAAAGAAAATGAAAACATTAGATTCAAAATCAATATAACAATAATATAACAATATATCAGGATAACAAAAATGCTCTTAAAACCATAAAATCAATTACCCACCATATCAACTCTTGGCATTGATGGTGCTGTGAACTGAGCACTGAATTCATAATAGAAGCCTTGAGTTTGAAACCTGGCTTTACCAAGTTATTTATTTGGTGACATTGGGAATGTCACCTAGTCTCTATGAGTCTTTAGTAGTTCATATTTAAATTGGGGGTGATAAAAAAATAGCTAATAAAACTATGGTGATCTCTGATTGCCTTGAGAGATAAAGCTTCTAGGAATAATTTGGTGATAGAACCACTGAACTCTGTCATAGTTGGCTCACTTCTGGATTCTGGTGGCTACAATTGGGGAAGGGCATTAATTAGCTGCAGAGTAGCCTGAGAAGAATCAGAATGGTGAAGATCCCTGAGTCAAAGCCATATAAAGTCTGTTTGAAGGAATTGGGGATATGTGGAGAAGGGAAGAATCTTGGGGGACATGATAATGATATTCTGTTGTTTGACATGCTTTTTCAAAGAGAAAGGACTAGATTTGTTTTCTTTGGCTCAAGAGTAAAGATCCAGGGGTGATAGATGGAAATTGTGAAGAGGCAGATTTAAGTGCGAATAATATAGAAATACAGGTATCCCTTCTACATCGTGGCTTTTCCCATTATGGTTTTAATATATCATAGGTCAGCATAAAAAAATTAAATGAGTTTTTTTAACCCTTATGTTCTGCCTAGCCTCTTGCCTGTCTTCTGCCTTAGAATCAATATATAATATACATTACAAGTCAGAAGGCAAAATTCATTTTTGTTTGTTTGTTTTGTTTTTAAGTATATTGATCTGCTTTCAAAACCTAGTTCTATCACTTACTAGTGTGCAAGTGATTCTGGGTAATCCCATAAACCCTATAAATCTTAGTTTCCTAATCCTTAAAATGGGGCTAATAATATTTCAGCAATCTACCTCATAGCACTGACATGTTTGTAAAATATAAAGAGTTATTTAAATAGGAGCCATCATTATCTTTGGTTATATTCTCCCTACCTACTTGCTAGCATAAAAGTCCATCCTTTTAACTCCAAGAATATGAGGAGAATGTCATCAAGAATACTAATAGTTCACATTTAGATAACTCTTTGCAGGATCCCCACAGTGATATAATATGGCTACAGATCTGGTGGCAGATCTCCTGTACAATGGGACATGTTCATGTGCAGGGTGTAGCAGGGTGAGATGGCACGGGAAACTGGGTGCTGATCTCCTCCTATGGAGGAAATTCAGAAGTGCTTGGGAAGGACTCTGATGTGAAGGTGAGTTCTTAACTGGGGCCCCGCAAACTTGTAATCTTATGTGTTTTTATTTTGTTTTATTTTGTGCTTTTCAAAATGTTATTCTGAGAACATAAACTTCATCAGTGTGCCAGGGGGATTCATAACCAAAAGTTTAAGAACTCCTGATTTAGAGGAAATCTAAATAAAAATAATCACTTGAGAAAGACTAAGGCCTGTTAGCTGGGAAGTAATAAAGAGGATAAATGATGGAAAACAATGCCAACACATAGATCCTTGTACCCCAAATCTCCTGTTCCCTAGAGGAAGTGGCTTTCAAAAAGACAGTTACTATGACTCAGAGGTGTGGTGGTAATGTTTAACAACCATCTTTCTACTATATAGAAAACACAGCCACAACACACTTTAAAATTTAATCTGGGGGGGGGGCAGCTGGATGGCTCAGAGGATTGAGAGCAAGACCTAGAGTTGGGAGGTCCTCGGTTCAAATCTGGCCTCAGACACTTCTTAGCTATGTGACCCTAGACAAGTCACTTAACCCCCATTGCCTTAGCCCTTACTACTCTTCTGCCTCGGAACCAATATATAATATTGATTCCAAGATGGAAGGTAAGAGTTTTAAACAATCTGCATTATTAATATTTTCCTTCATTACTTTCATAAATCTAAACAAGTAAAAATAATAAATTAAGCCCTGATTACAAAAGTGTAAATGGTTATACTGAAAATTGAATAATGGGCTCTTCCAAACTGAGAGGAGTGGGCTCTAGTACAGCAGAGCATGTGATCCTATATGGATCTCATTGATGTTGGTCATAGCTTGGTACAGGGTTTCTGGGATCTCTCTAAGGACTGCAGAGCCCCCTCTGCTGAGGGCTCTGCCCTATCATCCTGTCTGCCATATTAAATCTCATGCTGCAGATTTACATCTCATAACCTATCTTTTTTTCTTTGTTTTCTTAAATATCTCTTGCAATTCTTCACTTCTGTTGTAAGGTCAAGAGACATTTCTGAATCAGGACCAAACCAAGCTTCCTATTTTTAGATGATGATGATCACACCACAATTTGGCTTAGAAGGAAGGACCAATGATGTTTCCATTTCAGTATGTAGGATGTCAAATGGTCAATTATGGCCTTAAAATAAAGGACTTTGCCTGGGACTGGGGTAAACTGATGTCTGGGAAAGATGATTATTTTTATTCAGTCATGTCTGACTCTTCTTGACCCTCTTTTTGTTTTGTTGTTTGTTTTGTTTTGTTTTGTTTTTAGCAAAGATACAGATTGGTTTGCCATTTCCTTGCAGCTTATTTTGTAGATAAGAAATTGAGGCAAAAAGGGCTACGTGACATGTGACATGCCCAGGGTCACACAGTCATTAAGTATCTGAGGCCAGACTTGACTCCCAAGGATGAGTCTTCCTGACTCTTGGTCAAGCACTCTATCCACTGTACCACCTAGCTGCCATTACTATCCTATTCCACTGGACTTTGCTGACTCTGAAAGGAGAATGACTTTGTGCAAATGCTTCATTTACATGTAAGTCAAAACATCACTTGATGTTTTCCTTGGTCCTCTTAGAAAAGGAAGGACAAACAACAATCCTATACAAAGCTTTAACTGGCATGGGAGTGACTGAGGGTTTTGCCAAGAAATTCACAAAGCACTGATAGCAAGTCCTTGAATAGGAAGCTCAAAACAAATTGCTTAGTCCTCAGTGTTAGTTGTGTTTTTAACCCAGTGAAGATTTCATAGATTTAGGGAACCCGAAGTAAAGAAGCTGCCTATGAAGTTCAGAACCTAGGAGAGAGAACTGAGAAGGTAAATGATTTGCCCAGGGTCATCTAGCAGAGTTTGAACTGGACCCTAGATTTTCCTGCCTCTGAGGTCAGGTCTCTATCTACCTCTGTCTCTAGACTGCAGATAACACCAATAATAATGGTGACAATGATAAAAATAGCAAATAGGAAACTCATGGGAAAAGCTAGAGCTTAAGTGAACTTTTCTCTCACTTCCTACTGATGTACAAGAAAAAAAATGTAGGTATGAATAAGTCCACAGGTTCAAATACTGTGTCTACTAGTAAGGGTCAAGGAGGGATCAGAACCCAATTCCATGTCTGTGTTCTTTCATTTGATTCTCAGTTTTATTCAGCTGGCATAGTGCTGCCTCTGAGGAGGAGTAGAGTAGGGCAGCCATGTGACTCACTACAAAGCAACCATGCCTGGTTTCCTTCAATACAAACAAAACATTCCTGGATTCCCTGAGCAAGTTGCATGTAAACAGATTCACACGCAAGGCATACATCTGAGGGACTACCATATAATCAAAGAACTTAGGAGCAAACATCTTTGTAAAGGAAAGGATCCTTTCTGTAAGTGAGCAGTCTCTCCCTCATTTATCTAGCTGGTGAATTGGGATTTTCTTTTCTTTTGGGTCACCCTCTCGAAGGATCTTTGGAGGGGAGCTGGGTTGTAGTGACAGAGATTCTATCTTTGGTGCCTGGCCACATCCTAGAAATCATTGGCCTCAAGTAATTACAGCCCTTTGAAGGCAGCCAATTCTTGAACATCTATTTTGAGATCGCATGCGTTCCACAGAGACAGCTCCTGCTTTGTTCAGGTGTGGCCTCTCTTCTGGCTGTTTCTGGGGGAGGTGGAAGCCACAGTCTTATTATGGGACCTAGCCCAAGGGCAGTTCTAAGAACTTTACCCAAGGACAGTTCCAAGAACTCCAAGCACTCTTTTCAACTTTCTTAGTTAATGATCAGATGTTCCATTTTAGCTCTCTAAGTGAAGACATGTGTGTGGGTTTTAGGAAAGAAGGGGACAGGGGCCGTGCTAATAATATAATGAGGGGTCTTATATTCAAGGCTACTGGGGGAAGCTAGTGGGAAGAAGAAACAGTGGGATGAGATCCATGCACCGGAGGGAGACAAGAGTCCTAGAAGGAAATACTCATTCTTTCTTTCATTCTAAGTAGAGTCAGAGATGTCGTTATCTATTGGGGCTGTCTATGGGGTATGATTGATATAGGAAGTTTCCCTTCCCTATCATATATTGACTATAAGATGTTTCCAGTCCCCTTCCACTTGTCTCCAAGGCAAGCCCTACCCTTAAATGGGCATATTAATGATTTGAATTAAATAATATTTTATTCTTTTCTTTTGTTGTTGATGTTCAGGGATTTTTCAGTCATACTTGACTCTTTTGTGTCCCCATTCAGAGTTTTCTTCACAGAGATATTAGAGTGCTTTGCCATTTCCTTTTCCAGCTCATTCTACAAATGAGGAAACTGAGGTAAGCAGGATAAAGCAAATCACCCATGGTCACACAGCTAGTAAGTCTCTGAGACCAGATTTGAACTCAGACAGATGAGTCTTCCTGACTCCAGTCCTGGCACTCTATCCACTACCTTCCTCAGTACATTAAGCACTAATCCCTTTGGGTGAAAGGTGTTCATCATAGAACTTAGACTGCCAGAGACAGAAATGATCTTAAAATATAAAATGTTAAAACACAGAATAAGCTAGAAGGAATCTTTGAATGCTTGTGATTAAAAGTAGAGTGCTAGAGCTGGGAAGGACTTTAGAATATAGAAGGTTAGACCTGAAGGAGACTTTAAAACATATGTTAGAGCTTGAAAAGTCTTTACACTATAAGGTGGTAAAATATATAGGAGCTGTCCCCCAAATTAGTACAGTTTATAGCTTTTAACTACAGTAACATATTGGGATACTTCTTATAGGATATAAGAACTGGATGTGTCCTTAGAACTCATCTAGTGTGGGCGTAGCTAGGGACCTCAGTGGATTGAAAGCCAGGACTAAAAAATAAGAGATCCTGGGTTCTAATCTTGCCTCAGATGCATCCTAGTTATGTGAGCCTGAGCAAGTCACTTGACTCCCATTGCCTAGCCTTTACTGCTCTTCTGTCGTGGAACCAATACATATATACAGAAGGTAAAGGTTTACCAGTGGAATTGCGCACTGGCTATGGGAGGGGGATGAAGAGGGGAGGGAAAGAACATGAATCTTGTAACCATGTAACAAAAGTATTCTAAATTAATTAATTGAATACAATTTTCCAAATTAAAAAAAATTAAATAAAACAATATACCCCACCCCTCCAAAAAAGGTAAAGGTTTAACAAAAAGAAACCATCAAGTCCTAATCTTTTATTTTATAAGTGAGAAAATGAGACCAAGAAAGGAGTGACTTGCTCAAGGTTACAGAGTTGTCTTCTTCCTGTGACATCAGGGCCTCTTGGGCAACATGAATATGGTGGCCCTATATTAGGGTCAGGGGATGCCAAAGAGAGCTGGAGAGATAAGAGAAGGATATAGCCACCAGGAAACAGGAAACATTGGAGATAAAACTCTACCAGCTTAAAACACAGATCCATTGAATAAAGCACTGGTAGGGAGTTTAGAGATTATCTTGACCATTCCACTTATTTTACAGATAAGAAAACTAAGGATGAGGAAGGGTAAATAACTGGCCCATGAAAACCCAGTGGGAACAGAATGACCATCATAGTCAGATCCTTCTGTCTCTTAGCTCTGAGCTTCTGTTATACTTTCTCTTCCCCAAACCATCATTGTTTAGGGCCTTCCAGGATCAAAATATAATATTGGCTTGACCTGGCCCTAATCAAAACTTCTCAGGGCAAACATTTTTAAAAGCTTTTCAGATGACATGTCATATAACCCAATTCCTTTGTGTATGATTGTATTTTTTCCAATCAATATGGCTGTATTTGGAGATGCTATAATTTAATAAAGCTAAAAATGACTAGCTTAACACATTTGCATTTTCCAAACTTAATTTATTCACTGCTCATGTTGTCTTACCATCGGCCCTTTCCCCAGACTTATTTTTAAAAGCTTGGCATCACATGAGGGAAATGTTCAGAAACAAGAGAAGAAGTAATAGCCTGAAGGAAGAATCATCAAGCAGTACTGCCTTTCCCTACTTCTAGCTCACATCACACTACCCTGTTCTCCAAAGGAACAGTTGTCTATTTCCTAACACACACCTTCATTCCATCACACACACACACACACACACACACACACACACACACACACACACACAGGATAGATTTAGTGGTAGAAGGGATCTGATAGTCTTCATTTTCTAGACTACAGATATATCGAAGTTTTGTTTTATTTTTTAGCAATTCATCTGAAAAAGATCCAGCACTTTAGAAGACTTGATAAGAGTTCCAGATAATATAATGAAGAAGCTAATGTAAACAGACATAGTTATGATAGTTATGGGGTTAGAGCCAGAGTCTTGGGTCTATTTTGCTTTAATGATACAACAGTTGGGATATGGTGGACAACTTTAGGTACCATATTTTACAAGGAAGGATGATAAGCTGGAGAATGTCCAAAAGTCTCTTCCAGGGATAACCTGGTTGCTGGAGGTTCTTAGAGGCAACTAAGTAGCATAAAGGAGAGAAAGTGGCAAATCCTCAAGATGACAATGGTTGGAATCCAGCCTCAGTCACTTAGGCAACTGGGTGACCCTTGTCAAGGTATTTAACTTTTATCTACCTCAGTTTCTGCATCTATAATAGGAGGATAATAGTACCTATGTTTCAGGGCTTTTGTGAGGATAAAATGAGATAAGATAGTAAAAGTACTTTGTTAGTCTTAAGTTTCAAGTTCAATAATCATATCTACAGGGCTGACTCTAGAATCTACCTACTCATTCAACTCTGATCTATCTCCTGAGCTCCAAACCTGTGTCACCAACCACCCACTGAACATTGCAAAATATATATTTTGTGCCTATCTCACTCAACATGTACAAAACAGAACCCATCTTTCGCCAAAAACTATTTTCTCATTCTAACTTCCCTGTTTCTTTTTTTTTTTAAACCCTTACCTTCCATCTTGGAGTCAATACTGTGTATTGGCTCCAAGGCAGAAGAGTGGTAAGGGCTACGCAATGGGGGTCAAGTGACTTGCCCAGGGTCACACAGCTAGGAAGTGGCTGAAGCCAGATTTGAACCTAGGACCTCCCGTCTCTAGGACTGATTCTCCATCCACTGAGCTACCCAGCTGCCCCCTAACTTCCCTATTTCTATTAGACAACAGATTCATCATCCCAGAGTCTCCCTCAACTCTTCACAGATCCTCTCAAACACATCTCCAATTAGTTATCAAAACTTGCTAATTCTACAACATATTTCACTTCTGTTTCCTTCTTTGTAGTCATATAGCCACCATGCCCAAGACCCTTATCACCTCTTGCTCAGGCTTTATCAAGAGGCTCAAAACTGGACCCACTGCATCCATCCCTCCCTTTTCCAACTCATCCTCTAAGGAGATATTAAAATATTATTCCAAAGACACAGAAGTAACTATTTTGCTTTCCTTTTGTCAATATGAGTATCTACACCTCAGAAGTTCTACAAATGGGTCCTTGATTTATTATTTGGCTGATTTTCTAGACTTAAGAAAGTCACAGAAAAAAGATCAATAAAGCAGATCAAAATGAAAAGTATGTCTAGGGGAGCAGCCAGGTATCTCAGTGGATTGAGATCCAGTTCTACAGAAGGGAGATCCCAGATTCAAATTTGACCTCAGATATTCTCTAGCTGTGTGACCCTGAGCAAGTCACTTAACATCTGTTGTCTAGCTCTTTCTGCCTGTCTGCCTTGGAAGCAATACACAGTATTGATTCTAAGTCAGAAGGTAAGGGTGGGATTTTTTGTATGTTTATTTGTTTTTTTAAGTATAGAGTGTAGAAACAGTTTTTAAATATTTATCAGCAAATCCTTGATCTCTATTATCTCCTAGGATAAACTAAAAATGTCTCTCATATCTAAAACCCTTTGCAAGCTATTATCAGCTTATCTTAATAGCTTTATTATACATTATAACCCTTCACACCCTCAACCAAGAAATGGTCTTTTGGTAATTTCTCAGACATAACCTTTTATCTTCCATCTTTTGACCTGTATACAAGCTGTCCTTCACAAGTGGAATGAATTTCCCTTCCTTCCCTGACTTGTAGAATTCTTATTTTTATTTCATTTTTTAATTTAAAAATTTAAATTTTAAAACCTTAACTTCTGTCTTAGAATCATTACTGTGTATTGGTTCCAAGGCAGAAGAATAGTAAGGGCTAGGCAATGGGGGTTAAGTGACTTGTCCAGGTCATATGGCTAGGAGGTATCTGAGGCCAGGCTTGAATCAATCTTTAACTTTCTTGAAAGTTCTACCTAACTTCATCTCTTACATCTGGCCTTTCCTGATCCCCCTAGTTGGTTCTGCTTATCCCCATATTGCCTTGTTATTTACCTATAGGACTACCAGATATTTCCACTAATAGAATGTAAGCTCCTTGAAGGCAGGCACTGTTTTCATTGGGATCTGTTGTTGTTTTTTGTTTTGTATCTATAGTGCCTTGCAAAGATCTGGCACATAACAGACACTTAATAAATATTTGTTGATTTATTGTGTTATATGAATGAAGAAATTCTTATTAAACTTTTATGATGTGCTAGATTCTATGAAATAAATATAGGCAAGTGAGATGGTACTTGCTTTCAAGCAATTTACATTGGGGACTCAGAAAGTGAGAAGACCAGGTGTATTCCCATGGTAGCATGGTTTGGAAATGGATCAGAAGTGGTTTTATTTCTTTGTATCCCCAGCATTTCCACAGTGCATACTATATTTTTTGTTTGGTTGTTTCAGTCATGTCTGACTCTTTGTGACCTAATATGGGGTTTTCTTGGAGAAGATACTCAAGTGATTTGCCATTTCTTTCTCCAACTCATTTTCCAAGTGAGGAAACTGAGGCCAACAGGATTAAGTGACTTGCCCAGAATCACAGAGCTAGTAAGTATCTGTGGCCAGATTTAAATCAGGAAGCTGAGTCTTCCTGACTCCAGGCCTCCCACTCTATTCATTGTGCCTAGATGTCCCAACGAGAACATAGTAGGTGTTTAATAAATGCTAGTTGACTAAATAAGTGACTGACTGGTGTGGTAGCTTTATTCCAGGCATGAAATGCATGAAAAAGAATCAGAATTGCCTGCATTGAGGTACAAAACTTTTTATAAGTTCAGACTGTGACCTATTTGTAAGAATAGGGCAGCATGGTGACTTGGAGATACAGGGTTCAAATCTCACTCTGGCATTTAATTTACTGGCTGTGAAACAATGGTATAATCACGTAATATCTTTTAGTTTAATTTTTGTTATTTACCAAATATGGATAAGAATGCCCATAAGGCTAGTCTCACAAAGTTACTAAGAAGAACAAATGAGATAATGCACACAAATGTCTGACAAACCTTAAAGTGCTATCTATACAAGGTGTCTCAAAAACCTTAGATTCCTTTTTAAACTATCAAAGCTACAAAATGAAAGGGTTGAGCTACATTATCTTTATGTTATTCCCCCTTACAGCCTCCATGTTTCAGACTACCTAGTTAGGGAGGGGGGTTTCTATTTTTTCCTCATCACCTCTGCCTGTTGAAATTTTTCTCTTTCCTCAAAACAAAACTATTTAAGTCTACAATCAGACTACCATTTTTTGAGATCCTCCACCTGCCCTCACAGTGACAATCTATAAAAATGTTTTTCCAGTTTTGCAAGCTATTTCACATACATTAAATTATCCTTCCTCTATAGAAGCAGAGCATAGTTAGAAAGGTGAATGACAATCTGGAATTATCTCTGACATTGATGAGATTGAATGGTGACAGAATGCTAGAATTAAATTAAGATCTCTTGGAATTAAATTATGACTGGTCGAAAGTTGTAATTTTGTCTTTCACAGTAGAAAAAGCATCAGCCTAAACATCCAAAGGTTCAAATTCTAATCCAGATATTGCCTAAATGCCATTAAACTAAATGTGGACCTTGGGCAAGTTACTTTCTCTCTCTGAGCTTTAACTTCCTCATTTCTAAAATAAAGGGGTTGAATGATCTCTAAAGTCCCTTCCAGCATTAGCATTCTATGATCCGTATTGTCCATAGTCTTCCTGATTCATTCCCATGGCAGTCTCCCTACCCAAGGAGCCTAAAATCATTGAATGACAAAATGAGGGACAAATAAGACACATAGTCTAAGCTCTTTATTTTAGAGAAGGAAATGGCCCCAGAAATATGCAATGTCTTGTCACTAGTTTTATTAAATTATGTGGATATGTATTGGGATGCCAAGAAGAGTCAGACATGATTGAAATTGAACAACAGCATTGACTAACACATGGATTGCTAGTCTAGCAATCTTCCTATTTCAAACGGTTAAGTTAGAACTTCCTTCATCCTGAGGAAGATTCAGTTACGTGAGAACCTAGAACTAGAAATAAGGGAGAACAGGAAGTGTTGGGCATGATTGATTCTATGGAAAGGAACTAAAAGAAAGACAGTCAGTCAATGAAAGGGTGGGGAGGAACTGAGAATGTTCAAAGTCTTGTTTCATTGAGATCTGAATTGAAGTTCAGCGCATAAATTCTCCTCATTTTAAAAATTGTAATTTCGGTATATTCCCCTCCTACGCTGTTTTTTTAAACTTAAGAGATTCATTTTTATTAATGCTTCTTGTTTTTATATAGGTCTTTTCTGGGGGGAAAATTTTGGTCATTTAAAATACTTGTCAATTTTCCTATTAACATCAATAGAAAACCAGAACGGGACTGGAAAAGAATTTGGGGGCAACAAAAAAACCCATCAAAGAACCCTGGGAGTCAAGCTTTGAGTCTCTCCCATGGAGGAAAGGGATGGAGAGGAAATTCAGAATCTTCTACCATTATGTAACAATTCAGTTATTGTTCAGTTATGTCTGACTCTTTGTGACTTGATCTTGGTAAAAATATGGAATGATTTGCCATTTGCTTCTCCAGCTTATTTGACAGCTGAAGAAACTGAAGCAAACAGGGTTAAGTGACTTGCCCAGAGTCACACAGCTAGTAAGAGTCAGATTTAAACTTGGACTCCTGACTAGAGGCTGACTGCCTCTAGCTGCCACATTAGTATGCTTCACTATTATACACATATTTTCTTTCATCGAGAATCAAAATGCCATGGTGGCAAGAATACTGAATTTAGAATGAGTAGTTCTTGTGGTTCAATTTTTGCTAAGCACCTACTAAGTGCTGAGAGTACAAAAATAAAAATGAATTAGCCCCAGACATCATGGAACTAGTCCTAACTCTGCCACCCTAGAAAGTCATTTAATTTCTGTTTTGTTTCCTCATCTAAAAAATGAATGGGTTGATTCAACCAATCTCCAGACTTCTTTTGTATTATCCCCCACCCTTTATATACTCCCTATTCTAGCAAAACTCAATTTTTCTTCCATTCCCCCATCTCCTCCTGACATTTCCTGTCCTCTTTCATTCATTCAGACAAACACAATCCTTAATCACTTCTTCCTGTTGAAATCATTCTCTTCCTTTAAGATCAAACTCAGGTGTCATCTCTTCCAGGAAGTCTACATTGATTTCTTCAGCTAAAAATTATTCTTTCTCTTTTCAATTTTTTTTTAAAAGCACTTTGCTGGATTTCTTCTTTGTTCTAATTACAAGTCACTTTGTACCATAAGTATCTGAGTCCAATTTTATCCCTCTATTAGAATTTAATTTAGCCTTACAGTTAGAGATAATGTCACTTTTCATTTGTATAGACTCAGTTCTTAGTATGTGGCCTTATGCCTTTCTGACTTTCAGTTAAAACTTTCTATATTTTTGTCTTCCTCTTTAGAATATGAGCTCCTTAAAACCAGAGAGGGACTACCTGATTTCTCTGTATGAATTCCCATTCTTACCATCTTGATTTGCATATAATCATAATATAATATAATGCTAATATAATATAATATAATGCTAATGAAATGAATTAAAAATGCTTTTTCATCCCCTCATTCACATAGTAGGCAAATGACAAATGTTTCTTGAATCGAATTGCATCTAAGGTCACTTTCTGTTTTTGTAGCCTTTTTAATTCCATTTCATCTTTCTAAGCCTCAGTTTCCACACTTATAAGTTGTATATAATAATTTGCCTGCCTAGCTTATTTATATATGGGCAAGTAACTTAATAAACTTATATATGGGCAAGTTTGCCACAGTTTCTACAGTTGTAAAATGGGGATAATAGCAGTTACCTTGCTAGTTTGTTGTGAGGACCAAATGAGATATTTGTAAGGCATTTAGCAGAGTGCCTGGTACGTAATAGATGCTATATAAATGTTTATTTGCTTCTTCCTTCAGAAAAATCTCTGGCTTGAAAGTAGAGACATACTGACTATATTTATCATCATATGCCCTCAGGCATGGAACATAATGTTCTCCACATACAGCAGGCCCTAAATACATGTTCTGTTGAGTGGATGAACTTGATTCAATGATCAGTTGTTATAGATGTTTCAAAATTATGATAGAGTCCGATTTAGTGCTCTCTCTCCTAGGTTAGGAAAGAAATCTTTACATATTGTTTCTTAGAATTAAAAATTGAATGCACATTGAAACATACTATTCTCCAAATTTATTTCCAACATGATTTTTTTCTCTAGTATAAGCAATATGTCTTGTTTCACATGATGTGTGAAATATGGGGAATATGTATATATTATATGATAATATGTATTGTAATAAGAAAAGGAAGATTGCAAAAGGACTTTGCAGTATGAACTTCCAATTGATCCACAGGGACATTTGACTGAGAGTCACATGGGAGCCTGAGGCAAGACCTGGGTGAAGATTCTAAGGTCCCAACTGTAAAACTCTCTCCTGAAGAAAGCTTTTGAGAGATTGGAGATTTTCCATCTGTCTACCAGGTTTCTGGCCCTTTGGGAGGTACCAGCTTGAGTGAGAGGGATCCTGCTTGGACTGGCTGCTGGTAGCTGGACAGAGGACTAAAGAATCACTTCTCTACTGGACTTGCTTTGGACATTTTCTTCTGAAGATTTTGGCTCATATACTGGCCTCTATTTGTGAGACTGTCTTTGGGGAAATTTAATGTATTCAGCTTAGATAAGTTAGCTATTAAGATAGTTTTAAGGGAATTAATTTTGGGTTTAAGATCAATAACCTTCCCTTACCCTTTTACCCTCTTTCCTCTCAACCTTCCCAACAATAAACCTAATTATTCATATGTTTCCTTCTTGTTCTTTCCCCTAACAAATCCCACTATAACAGTTTACAACCTATATCATATTACCTGCCTTCTTGGGGAGTGGAGAGGGGTTGAAGGGGGAGGGAGAAAAGAATGAGATTGATTTTTGGACATGGCTAATGTGAGAATTTGTTGCTCTTAGATAAACATATTAATTATAATTCTAATTCATTATATATTTATGACAAATCATATGTATTATATTATTATTTTACCTATTTTATTATATTACACGTTTTAAAATAAAAATGAATGATAACTAAGGAGGAAGACTTAAATATCATATTTCCCTGCTGAGTTGAATGTTCTCATACCTATTCATATAGTTTAATATAAATTCACATAATTTCCTTTAAAGAAGAAGATGATTGACATGATATCTTAACATATAATCCAGAAATTCAGTGATATTGTCTGAAAGAACTCATAAATCATTGCTAAGGATTTGGACATCTTGGACAAGAAATTGAAGACAGTAGAGGCACAGGTGGTATTTTTGCCATTGCTGCCTGTGGAAGGCAAGGGATTCAGAAGAAAGACTTGCGAACTGAGCAAGTGATCAAGGAGAATTTCTGAGGATGTGACTAGTTTTTTCTGGAAAATGCTTTAAAATATTGGCAATGCGAGGGTACTGACCAGGAACAGAAAGCACCACACAAGAAATTGCAAGAATATATTTGCTGGGGGAAAGGGGGAGCAGCTAGGTGGCTCAGTGGACTGAGAGCCAGGCTGAGAGATGGGAAGGAGCCATCAATAAAACTTATGTTCTCAAAAGTATACACATAGATGTACAAAGACAAGAAAGGTGGACTACAGAGCCTAGTATGAAGCCAGTTTGACCTTGAAAGTATCACTGAAACTGGATAGGATGACACCCCATGATTAGAATATGGTTCTACAGGGTTATACACCATGTAAAAGAAACAGGGCAGATTTGGGGCTGTTGGTAAAGAGTAACTCAATTTATTCGGAAGACAGGTTCATGAAGAATCAGGGACCAAAGCGAGGAAGAAGTATGGAAACCCTTTAGGCAAAGATCAACAGAGGCAAAAAATTAAACTAGATGGTACCAGAATATAGTCTGCGCTCATGGAACAAGAGATAAAATTGATAATGAGTTTGGGAAATAGATTACAGATCACAAACCTGGCATGGCCAGGCACATGGCAGTTGTATAGTAATAGAGGAGAGGAGACTTGAATTATTCAGATATCTGTTGGAGCTTTCTGTCTTAAAATCAGAACAATTAACAATTGTGCTACTTCCTTAATGATAATTTCATTCTTTGACTAGTAGAGGAAGCAACAAGAGGAACATGTATTCTGGATCTGATTATGACCAACAAGAAGGAACTAATTTCTGATAATAAGAGTAGGGATTGACCAAGTCTACCAAATGATCATGCCAACATACTTAAAGTAACTAATGAGATACTCTAGATCTGCAGCTTTTAACAGGCAAGAGCATCTTCATTGAATCAGCCATTAAATGATGAGATTGGATTATTTCATTTAAAAAATTGTGATTTTTGAATCAAAATCATTAAACTAATAATGTACACTTCATTATGCCCCATGAATCTTCAATAAGATAGTAAATCACT
This sequence comes from Monodelphis domestica, assembly GCF_027887165.1. Taxonomy (NCBI): domain Eukaryota; kingdom Metazoa; phylum Chordata; class Mammalia; order Didelphimorphia; family Didelphidae; genus Monodelphis; species Monodelphis domestica. The sequence continues at coordinate 124,153,726 of NC_077229.1, forward strand.
TTGGAATTTGGCATTCAGATATCTGGCCAGCTCAGTGGTGGAAGCCATTCCTCCCCAATTCCTGAGAAGGAAATTCAGGGAAGAGAATTTGACAAGGAGTGAAGAATCTTGATCTTCTGGTCAGAGAATTTGAAATTTTCTTCAGCTTCCTACCAGTATCCCTAAAATGGCTGTGGCTGATGGCAGTGTCTACATTGGGAAATGAAGACAACTGAATATACCGAGCAAAGATAGCTTCAGTAATAAGCAAGGGCTCAATATAACCACAGGGAAATTTATGAAGGGTTTATAAGGGAGAGAAAAAGAATTCAAACAAAATGAGCTTGAGTAATGAGTAATCCCTTTGTTGCATCCACCATAAACTGTAGCCCTCTTTCCCCTGTACTCTGTATGTACTTACGCAAGAGTGTATCTCCAGCTTAGTAAATATGTGTTTTTAAAGATAATTAAGGTTGACTGACTAACATAACTGATTATGAAGGAAGCCCACTGGTTCCTGAGATACAGAATTAGTGAAAACCTCTATGTCAGAACCTCATGGTCCCTTAGAGTCCCAAGGCAAGAAATTACCCTCTACAGACCCAGAATATCAGTTCAAGTGAGGGATAAGACACTGAACCTATAGTTTATGCAACAATAGGATGGAAATTATAGGAACACTGAGGAGGTAATCACTCCACCTCAAATTATATAGTACAGAAGTATAGTAAAGCTAGAAGTCTGACATACTCCCTAGATTGTGGAAGATCCTTATCTGGGAAATAAGATGTTTAGACTAGATGATTCCCATGATCTCCCTTAAAATGTTGAGCTATTATTATAAAACACTGGTCACCACCAAGGAGGATATATGAGAACAGGCCTTTCTTCTTCCTGGCTGTTTCTGGCAGGACCCTTGATAAAGAACATGAACTCTGAAGTCATCTGGCTGATCATCATGTTCATCTCTACACTAACCTACCCCCAATCCTCAACTTCTGGAACTATGGACTACCTCCAGGAAGTTTAGCCTCTAAGCCAGGAAGTGTAGCCCATTCAATTGACTTTCAAACGATTTACTCTGGAACATGATGGGTCTATTAGAGTCTGTCTTTTAGATTTCCTGTAAGAAGGAAAGGATCCCCACCAATCAGTCACATAAGGTATTTGTTCAAAAATGTTTTCAAAATCTTGGATTCCTGTGAGTGAAGCACCTCAAGACTCTGCAAGCAACTTCTGCTTTGTGTTCCTTTCCCAAGCCCAGATAACTGAAAAGTGATCATGAATGATGGACTTTTTGAATCTGATGCTACCTCCAGGGTTCCTGGGTTCCTCAGGATGTAGTCTCTGAAAGAGCTTTTCACAGGAAAAGATGACCACTATCAGGAGAATGAGCTATGAATGCAAAGCTGTCCAGAACACATAGACCCGAGTGAATATTTTAGACAGCAGATCCAAAGTAAAAATGAAGAGCCTGGCATTTGCATCATGCTTTAAGTATGAGTCTATATGTACTGGTGAGTCATTTAAGTTTAAACATTGTTTTTGTGGTGGAAGATTTAATTACTATATGGTAACCTCATCTACTTGTACATTTGGTATCTTTCTAGATGAAACTCTATTAGTCCATTTTGAGAAGACTCTGAATATGTGCCAAGCCTAAGATTTGTTTTAGAGATTGTTCCCAGAGTTTGATTCTGGGGTAGGAGGCATTTAATGAACAGAAAAGTGAGAGAAAAGGCTGATTGCCCTACTTGGGGCCACAGTTCTTCTGAAATGAACTCATGGGTCCACATGAGTATGAGAATTAAAGTTAAATTAAAATTAAATTAAATTTAAGTTCAATTAAAATTAAATTAAAATGGAAGAGGGCATCTCTATCCCCTGAGCTAAAGATCTTTACATTATTATTATATCTCATTAAGGAAAACTTATTTCTGATGACCCATTCCAAAAGGTCATATGCAACTATGTTTAAGGTGGTCACCCACAAAAATCCAATGATAAACAAATGCCCGCACACAAAATCCATGCTGGAATGAGACTTTTAGATTCTGACAGCTCTGGGGAGCCTACAGAAGACCAGAAACATTTTTTCCCCCTGCATATCTATGGAACCCATCCAAACTCTGAATTCCTTTTTGGTAACTAAAAGCACAGATGGTCTAGTCTCAGACATATTCCTATTTTGCAACTCTTGTGGTTTCAAATCATAGTGGTGAATGCAGAACTAAAAACATGACGGTTCTAATTCTATGTTCTGAATATCTAATGGATGTTCTGTGTGTTTGTGTATGAGCCTCCCTGCACGTGCATGAGCACACGTTTAAACAAAGGGAGTGGAATTTTATTTTGTCTTTGAGTAATTCTGACCATAGCTTGTTTAATGCTTAGCTTAGTCAGAATGGAAATCATCTCAAATGCCCAAAGATACATGGTTTTAAGAAGCACTAGACTGAGAGTCAAGAAATCACAGAATATTTTTACTGAATTAGGAAAAAAAAACAATAACAAAGTTTATTTAGAGGAACAAAAGATCAAGCATATCAAGGGAAATAATGAAAAAAAATGTGAAGGAAGGTGGCCTAGCTGTACCAAATCTTAAACTGTACTATAAAGCAGTGGTCATCAAAACAATATGGTACTGGCTAAGAGACAGAAAGGAGGATCAGTGCAACAGACTTGGGGTAAGTGACCTCAGCAAGACAGTCTATGATAATCCCAAAGATCCCAACTTTTGGGACAAAAATCCACTACTTGATAAAAACTGCTGGAAAAGTTGGAAGACAGTATGGGAGAGATTAGGCTTCAATATCTCATACCCTACACCAAGATAAACTCAGAGTGAGTGAATGTCTTGAATATAAACAAGGAAACTATAAGTAAATTAGGTGAACACAGAATAGTATACTTGTCAGATCTTTGGGAAAGGAAAGATTTAAAGACCAAGGAAGAGTTAGAAAAAATTACAAAATGCAAAATAAATAATTTTGCTTACATTAAATTTAAAAGTTTTCGTACAAACAAAACCAATGCAAGAATATTAGAAGGGAAGCAACAAATTGGGAAACAATCTTCATAACAAAAACCTCTGACAAAGGTCTAATTACTCAAATTTATAAAGAGATAAACCAATTGTACAAAAAATCAAACTATTCTCCAATTAATAAATGGGTAAGGAACATAAATAGGCAATTTTCAGATAAAGAAATCAATGCTATTAATAAGCACACGAAAACATGTTCTAAATAGCTTATAATCAGAGAAATGCAAATCAAAACAACTTGGAGGTATCGCCTCACACCTAGCAGATTGGTTAACATGACAGCAAAGGAAAGTAATAAATGTTGGAGGAGATGCAGCAAAATTGGGACATTAATGCATTGCTGATGGATTTTAAATTGATCCAACCCTTCTGGAGGGCAATTTGGAACTATGCCCAAAGGGTGCTAAAAGGCTGTCTGCCTTTTGATCCAGCCACAGCACTGCTGGGTTTGTACCCCAAAAAGATAATAAGGAAAAAGACTTGTACAAGAATATTCATAGCTGTACTGTTTGTGGTGGCAAAAAAAAAATTGGAAAATGAGGGGATGCCCTTCGATTGGGGAATGGCTGAACAAACTGTGGTATATATTAGTGATGGAATACTATTGTGCTCAAAGGAATAATAAACTTGAGGAATTCCATGGTAACTGGAATGACCTCCAGGAATTGATGCAGAGTGAAAGGAGCAGAACCAAGAGAACAATGTACACAGAGACTGATACACTGTGGCACAATTGAATGTAATGGACTTCTCTACTAGTAGCAATGTAGTGATCCAAAACTATTCAGAGGGACTTATGAGAAAGAACACTATCCACATCCAGAGGAAGAACTATGGGAGTAGAAACACAGAAGAAAAACAACTACTTGATCACATGGGTCAATGGGGATATGACTGGGAAAATGGACTCTAAAAGATCACCCTAATGCAAATATTAATAATACAGAAATAGGTCTTGATCAATGACAAGTTAAACACAGCGAAAATTGTGCACCAGATACGGGAGGGGGCTTGGGGGAGGAGGGAGGGAAAGAACATGAGTCTTATAACCATGGAAAATATTTTAAATCATCTAATTAAATAAAAAATTTAAAAATATAAAATTAAATTAAATTTAAAAAAACAATACACTGTAATGACTGTATGACAGAAGGTAATGGTGTAAAAATATACAGTAACAAGGATTTAATTTTCTATCCTGTGAAGATCAACACAGTATGAAATATAAACCTTTGTCTCTTAGAAATAAATTAAAACAAAACAAAACAAAAGAAATCACAGAATATTAGAAATGGAAGTGACTCCAGTGGCTATATCATACAACACAGATCCAAATAGGAATCAATCCCTTCTACTATGTACCTCACAAGATCATTCATAACATTTCTGACAAGAAATATATAACACACCCAAGAAGATACATTAACCTGTCAAGGTTATCTAACCTTGCCTAAAGAAGTCTAATAAGGGGCAGTTAAATGGCTCAATGGATGGAGCCATGTCTAGAGACAGGAGGTCCTGGACTTAAATGTGACCTCAGATACTTCCTAGCTGTGTGACCCTGGGCAAGTCACTTAACCCCAATTACCCAGCCCTTACTTCTCTTCTGCCTCAGAACCAATACTTGGATAGATTCTGAGACAGAAGATAAAGGGTTTTTAAGAAAAATTTCCAATGAGGGGGTCCCACTGCTTTTTTATGAGCCTGGGTCTCTCTACCTAGCCAAGCCCTTCAAGGGCCTGACCCCAATAATAATAATGCAGAAATTTCACTCTGCTCCATTTTTGCCAACCTAGATTGGTTCACCCCTTCGTAGGCAGCCTCATGGCCTTTTACCTTCTAGGGCTCACTATATAGGTACCAGACTTAGCGTATATATGCTTCCAGCATTAGGTCTATTAGAAAAGTCCCAACTCAAGTGATCCATCAGCCTCAGCCTAATGCAATAACAGAGATCATTGATATGGGTCACACTGGTTGACTGATCCATTCTTCCTTGAGGCAGATCCTTCTACTTTTTATTGTTGTTCAATCATTACAATTATATCTGAATCTTCCTGACACCAATTGGGGTTTTCTTGGCAAAGATATTGGAGTAATTTGCCATTTCCTTCTTTAGCTCATTTTACAGATTAGGGAACTGAGGCCAACAGTATTTGGCAAGTAATTTGCCCAAGGTCACACAGCTAGTAAGTGCCACCTAGCTGCTCCACTTCTGGACAACCAATTATTAAGGGTTTGAATTCTAGCTCTGCTATTTACTATCTATATGACCTTGGGCAAGTCACTTACCTTTGAGTTTCATGCCCTCTTCTATTTAGGATGGTAGATTTCTTATAGAACATCCAGTTCAAACTTCTAATTTTGCTTATATGGAAATTGAGGATTATGTGGGCTGAAATGACTTTGTCCAAATCTCACATATCCTAAATTCCGGAGATAGATTTGAGCCTTGTTGCCCTAATATCAAATTTAGTGTGTTTTCCTATGTGCTGCTTCCAGATGGTCCCACCAGGATCTTAATACTATGACTATTTGCAGGGGTTTTACTGGGGAGTGATGCTACTCAATCTACAGCCCCATTGATGAACTTGCCCCTCTCCTACAATCATAGCTCTAGAGACCAATGCCCTTAATTTGTAGAAGAGGGAACCAGGGCCCATAGAGTTAACGTGAATCACTCGGGCTTATATGATTATTGAATTTTCCAGGCAGAATGAAAACCCAGGTCAACCTGATTTCAAGTCCAATATTCCATCTACTCTATCATGTTACCTCTCAATCTAACTGTTTTTAATGAACCAAACAGATTTGCTTAGACAAAAAGAAGAGGGCCAGTACTTTAAGGAAGAGCACTGAGTTAAAAATAACATCCTCTTACACTTTGGCCATAGTCTGGCTCTATAATCACAAGTTTGGGAAGACAGCTAGCTTAGCACAATTTCTTAAGCTGGCAATTAAAACGATCTTTGCAATTTCTATAACCTTGACATAGACAACGTCTTTGCCACAGGCAGAATGAGGAGCAGATAATGTCCTTTGGATGCTGTTACTCAACTTGACCTGACATAGATTTTATACCAATATCCAAGATTCCCCTTCCAAGACCAGAGCCATTCTCCTATACTTATGGGGTTGTCCCCACTTATATTTATTTTGGCAAATGTTTGCTACTGTGTGGAGGTAGCATTTGGTTACAATTTGTCAGCCTCATAGACATAACTGTATCTGTGCATGTATGTGGTCAAATATGGCATTTGTTTCAGAGTTACCACAATGACCTGGTAAAGAAAGTGTTTTACTCAATCTCAGTGAAATGGTAACTAGATGAGCCCCTTTTGCAAAAAACGAAGAACACAGAATTATAATTTAAAGCTGGAAAGGACCTTAAAGACTGTCTAGTATAGCTCACATGTTTTGCATGCAATCTGTGTTTGTCTAGACATGCCTAGATCATCAACCATAAAGGTGCCCTGAGGAGCCCTTGGGGCATGGCCAGATTAACTAATGTGGAGGGCTCTACATTCCCTACCATGTGAGTTGGGACTAGTCTTCATTGATTGGCTGTCTTCATCTTTAAAACTGGCAAAACAGAGCTACTGGTTTCTCTCTCTCTGTCTCTCTGTCTCTCTCTCTCTCACTCTCTCTTTCTTCCCCCTCTCCCCCCCTCTCTCCACACCCCCCCCCTCTCTCTCCATATATATATATATATATTTCTCTCTCTCCTTCTAAAAGATCAAAATTCACTCATGAAATAATAATCATGAACAGAAACAATGAGAGCGGAAGGACTTCCTTACCCTGCTCTTCCTCTTTTATCTCAGCTCTAAGAAATGAGCCTGGAGTCTTGTTTTTTTGTTTGTTTGTTTGTTTTGTTTTGTTTTGTTTTTTTAGTTAGTTGGTTTGTTTTTCTGTTCTGAATTGTTTGTCCCTAGTTTCAGGTGTCAAGGTGAACCATGGGATTGGAGTTCAAGCCAAGAAAACTTTGGAACCAGGATTCCAGGAAGGATTGAACAGCTAACCAGTCTATCATGGAAGCCCTGAGAAGCCAAGGTGCTAAGTTCTTGAGCCCAGGGAGTGAATTTGGACTTGAAAGTAGAACTGTGCATGATAGGCTGTTAGGATATGAATTTAATCCTCTTCATTCTTCTGATATAGGTAGAGAAGAAAACCCTTCTTCCCTTATTCTATTTGAGACATGCTGGAGCTAAAAATACACCATTATTAGGTAAGTAAGAGGGAATATAAGATCAAAAAGAAAGTGCAAAACTTTATAAAGGGATAGAGCTCTTTATTCATTTATACCCTTTTCATCAATTACAGTCTTGCCTGGGAGCCTTGTTTCCTCACCAGTGGAAAAAGGGATAGCCTAGAGGGCATCATCACAACAGATCTGAGCTACAGGAAGCACGCTATGTTAGGGAGAAAGGAAATTCTTACAGAGCTAATAGATGTAGATATGAAAGGAACCTCATGAGTTATATAATAAAGAAACCCCTAAAGGTTGAATGGTTCGCCAAAAGTCACACAGGAAGAAGCCACCAGAGGCAGAATTTGAACCAAGGTCCTCTGCTAAGGCCAATGCTTTTATCATTATATCATAGATGAGGCTCAGCCTTGTGGCTCACCTTACCACATCACAGATATTCAAAACTGGTGTTAGGTGATAAAAATCTACATTCAATAAAACAGTAGAAGAAAGAAAAATCCCATCTTCTAAGATTATTTCAAGATTATTTTGGTGTTTCAGCAACTAAACCCTCTGGGATCAGGCCTAAGTAAGATCTGTCTTACACTGAATTGAATTTGAAAGAGAACAATATTTCCTTTACTGATGTCTTATCAGAATGAGTCATCATGACCCAAAGGAGATTCTGGAATCTTGAAGGCTATACCAATGGGGCATAAGGTTCAGTAGGCCTCACCATGCTGGAAAGGCCCCCAGAAGAAGCCTAGTGATATGTGTATATCTGTTCTCCAAGGTCCAACTGAGAGAACCTCAAAGAGGCAGATCATCAGAATGGCTACTAGGGTATATGTGTATGTTTCCATATATATACATATGTGTTTGTGTGAATTTACATATGAAATATATATGTACATATTTTGGGTCATAATCGAAAAACTAGATTCTATTATAGTATAGACAAATGATAATCCATTCATTTGTGAACGGAGGCTCACATCATTGAACACATATGTTGTCTTCTAAAATTTTGAAGTAAATGAACACTAACAGATGAAAACAGTTCATGGACATTCTTATTTGTCATTATCCAATGTGGGTTTAATGATGATAATTGTGAGAAATTTTCCATTTAGTGTTTGGAGATCATTCAGATTAGAAAAGAGTATAGCATCTTTGGCAGGCAGAGGAATTAAGAAAGATCTGACACTTACCTTTCTCTAGGGGGGAAGGCAGAAGGGAAGATGGGCACATGCTGGAAGCATCAGCTTGAACCACTGAAAGGAAGAAAAGAGAAAGTGCTTTAATAGAATGGTTGAAAGATTTCATTGTTGCCCTTCCATTATCAGTAGCATCTTAGCACTGAGTACATGTTTTGGCCATGACAACTAAACAACTTGTTTATACTAAGATACAGAAGAGTAATAGACCACAGGTAAGTTAGTCAATGTCAGTCTAGATCTTTAAGACGTAGGAGGGACGTCCCAAACCTGAAAAACCCAATTAATATAACTAGCAAGATGCTCTACACCTTGATAGCCTTATCAGTAGAGAATGTCTCTTTGACACTATAGAATCTATAATCTATAGAATCATTCATTCAATAAATGAATTAAAACAATTCCTAAGCATCTTTATTGAATCAATCAATAAAAAATGTAAGCTAGTTTCAATCAATTCCTAGGCACTATGGAATCAAAGATATATCAATTCCTAGGTACCTCTACTGAATTAATAAAGCAAAGATATAAACAATTTCTGTATACTTTTTTGGACTCAATCAATCAAAGGTATGAACTAGGTAGGAACTGAATAAGCCATATAAGAAATTTCCTGTGATTGGTGGAAGATAACATCTCAAGTTCTTTTATATATGAGCATTATTCTTCTGATATGAAGATGGTGATACATGTACTATCATTAGAATATTTGTTTGTTTGTTTGTTTTTTTCCTGAGTAGGGCTGATGTGTTTAGTCATTCACTGTTTTCTCCATTTCTTCCTGTATTTTTAAGTTGGATGACCAGCTAAATACATGCCAGGCATATTAAAAAAAATCTATAATTATATCAGTTATCTCCCCACTAGGATAATAGGATTTTGTGATTTTTCTCCTTTGCTGTGAAACAATACAAAAAGTAAATGGGCTTAATTTGCCCAGAAATTATTTTCATTAGCCCTTAGAATGAATTTCCAGATTGTGAGTTTTGAGGCAATGGATAGTCAAGAAGGGGAGGTTGAAACATCAACTCTGTAGAAAACCCTGATTGATTCAGCAAATACTGGCTGAGTGAAAACTGTGTCCAAAGTGCCATGGTAAATATTGTAGTGTATAAAATATAAATAGGACAGTTTTCTTTATTAGGTGACATGACCAAGTACAGAGGAAAATACACAAAATTTAGAATAAGAAAATTGTGTAACAAGGATATAACATGCTACAATAATAGATGAAGGAGAAATTGCTTCCAGTAGGAGAACCTTGGTAGGGGAAGTGACATTTGAGTTGGATTTTTCAATTTCTATCAACAACCTGAGACCTGTTTAGGAAAAGTGAAAGATCTGGTTTGGCTGAAATGCAGAGAACAAGGGAAAAAAGTAGTATGAGATGAGGCTGAAAAGGAAGGATTGGGTCAGATTATAGAGAGCTTTTTAAGTGACAGGTTCAGGTATTTTATCTTTATTCAGTAAGTAAGGGGGGTCCATTAACATTTTTTGAACAGAGGAGTAATACTTTTTTCCCAAAAAGAAAATAATCTAGCACCTTCATTTCTAGTAGAAAAGACTGGATAAAGAAAGGTCAGAAATAGGTGGCTTAGAGGCTTTTAAAAGGTCTGTTATTTGTCTAGCATGGATTGAGTCCAGTACTTCTGAGGAAAGAGAACATGAAATAGAAACCCTTGTCAAGTATTTTCTATCTTATGATTTTATCATTATCCCCTAAAGGCTTCATCTGGTGGAACTTGTCAGTTCTTTATGATATGCCATGCTCCTGTGCTTTAGGAATATCCCTTTGGCAGTTAAGAAGGGAGAGACTCAAAGTAGTAAAACCAATGGAGGGCTATTGTAGTCAACATTAGAGAAATGATGATACTCTGAAATAGGGCATTGGCCAATGAGTAGAGAGAAAGGTTAAAGACCAGAAATGTGGAGGAAGGATTGGTAAGATTTGGTAAATGATGGGATGTAGGGTGTGCAGATAACTCTGGGGTTGTAAATCTTGGTAATGGAAAGGTTGTTGGTGACTTAAATAGAAACAAAAAAGTTGAGGAGAAAGGTGGGTTTTGAAAAGACAATGAGTTCTGTTTTGAACATTTTGAGTTGGATATCCACTTGGAAATGTCTAATAGATAGTGATGCCAGACTGAAATTTGAGAAGAAAGGAGGGAAGGAAGGAAATAAGGAAGCAAGGAAGCAAGCAAGCAAGGAATGAAGGAAGGAAGGAAGGAAAGAAAAAAGGAAGGAAGCAAGGAAGGAAGGAAGGAAGAAGGAAGGAAGGAAGCAAGGAAGCAAGGAAGGAAGCAAGGAAAAGAGACAGACACAGGTCAATAGACAACTCCTCTGAATAATCTACAGTTGCCTGTAATCATCATTTAACCTCATGGGGTCTGATGAAATCACCAAGAGAGAAAGAGAATAGAGATAAAACAGAAGAGGGTTGAGGACAGAAGCCTGGGGGTGAAATTACAATTAAAAATCATCATTACATGAATGATGATTCTGAAAAGTTGCAGACAAAGAGTAGTGAGGCATGTAGGAGAGTGGCAAGAGAGAGTGGCATCAGGAAAACCAGAGAGTAAAATGGATCCAAGAAGAGAAGGTGTTTAATGATGTCAAATATTACAGAGAAGAAAAATAATTTAGGAAAAGCTATTAAAACTGGCAATTAAGAGATCATTGGTAGCTTTGAAAAGAGTGGAGAAAACTGTAGAGTGGTAAAGTAGAGACAGCACTTTGAGTTGGGTGATAAACCCGTTTGCAATGGATTAAGAAGTGTAAGAAAGTAGCTGTTATTAGTAGTGAGAGTTTAAAAAAGTTTCCCTTAGGAATTTGTGAAAGAGAAAAAGAGATACTGAACAATCATTTGAGTGTATACTATGGCCAAATGAGAGTTTTTAAAGATAAGGGAGACCTGGGCATGTTTGTAGATGGCAATAAGGCAGGCAATAGCTAGAAAGAGATTGAAAGTTGGAAAGAGCAAGTGAAAGATTGAGAGGACAATCTATCAGAGATGACAGAAGGTTGCGGGATCGAGGTTATAATCATAGATATTGGCTTTGGTGAGGAGAAGGGCTTCCTCTTCAACAGAAATAGGATAAAGGAGGAGAGAATGGAAGATAAATCCAATGAATTTTGAGACATAAAATAGGAGAAAGGAGGGAGATCACAGAGAATATTTTTCTTAATATAGCAAGAGAAGAGGTCCTCTATTGAGAGGGAAGGGTAATAATAGTAACTTCAATAGAGAAGAGAAGGTTTGGAATAGTCATTGTGAGGAATATGATTACAGGAGAATAAAGAGGACTGACTTAAGGCATTGAGATTAAATAATATACATTTCTAGTGAACCCAGTCAGCACAATCCTGTGGCTTCTTCCAGCATGAAAATAAAAGTAGAGGAGGCAAGTAGCACAGTTAATCAATGGCTGGAATTAGGTCAAGAACTAAAGTGGTAGGTCAAGGGGGAATGACTCTACCCCAGCAGAAAATGACACTTTTGTATGAAATCACAAATCCTTGAAGTATTTTATATATGTCCACTATCTTCCACTAATGTCTTCTTCTGTTTAGTATTCATCATATGGAAAATAGCATTTGTCCTCTATGGCAATGATAGAGGAGTGTAACCTCTGGTGGAGCCCACCAAGATGAAAAGAGTACAAGAATTCAGAACAGGACTGAAACTCAAACCCAAGTCCATTGTCTGAAGACCAAACTCATTAAGTTGTCTATAGAGAGCTTTATTATCAGAGAGTTGACTGCCAGCAGAAGATTTCCATTTTTTTCCCCCACAGAAACTCATGAAGATTCTTGATTAGGTGGCTATAAGCCAAATTGGCTTAAGGAGAAGTCTTATCAATGAAATCATGGATCAGTGGATGGAAGTTTCAAAGAGAGATAGAGGCAGGCTATGTAAAAACAAACTTCCTAACAAAAAAAGCCATCTCCAAAAAAACTGAGTTGTTTGAAAGTTAGTGAGCTTCCCTTCTCTGAAGTTCTTCCATTAAAAGCTGGTCAATCATTAACTTGTTGGATAAACTGTAGAGAGGACTCTTGTTCAGGAAAGGGAAGGACTAGATGAGTTTCTGAGGCCCTTCCTATTTTTTAAGATTCTGTGATCCTGAGATGTATTGAAATATGATTAATTCATATTTTGATGACAATAGGAAAACTTATGTGGCAGCTTGGCAGCTCAGTGGATAAAGCACTGGCCCTGGAGTCAGGAAAGCCTGAGTTCAAATTCAGTCTCAGACAGTGTGACCCTGGACAAGTTACTTAACCTCTATGTGCCTTAATTCACTAGAAAAGAAAATGGAAAACCACTCCAGTTTCTTTGTCAAGAAAACCCTATGGAAAGAGGTCCATGGAGTCATGAAGAGTCAGAGTTAACTGAAATGACCAAACAACAACAACAACAAGCAAGATTTTAGGACAGGCTCAGCCCTATTGATTACGAATGTTTGTTGAACACATGAATGTGTGCTTAGTGAGAGGAAGTTGAGAGACTATTAGCCCATTCTAGAAACCAACATTTTACATTTCCTTCTTAAAAACCAAAAGCAATGCCTTCATTCCAGCCAACACACAGCTGCAGGCTGAATGAACTGAGTTCCAACCTTCAAAGGGCAGACAATTCTTGACCCATTGAAGTCAGAAGAATTTCAGCATTTTCCACCACAAAAGCCACTCTTCACATTTTGATTGTGCCTTCATTTTAGTCCCCAGAACTTTGAGAACATTTTCCTTCCTAGTTCTCACAGTTTGGGGGCACACCTGCAGTGACTGCCTTGGGTGGGAGGGGGTTCTGAAAATACCTTCATTTGCATGCATCTTTGTTCAGCATTGCCCTCTGTCTTTGATAAAGTTACAGGGTCTTCTGAGACTTCCTGTTGTCTTTCAGCAAGCAAAAAAAAAAAAGATTGCCTCTAGAAAAGCAGCATGGTGGAACAGAAGGAACACTGGATTTGGAGTCAGGATCTAGATTCGAATCCTACTTTTTCTATTTGTGTGACCCTGAGTTGTCATTGTACTTCTTAGGGTTTCAGTTTCCTTATCTCTAAAATGAGAAGGAATGGACTAAATGATCTCTTTAAATCTCTTGTAGATTTAAACTTATTATCCAGATTCTCTTTGCCTAAGAATATTCTGATTTACCTCCCTTTGCCTCTCTCATCTTTCATTCATTCATCAAGTAGTTGTTAAGCATTAAAAGTCAAGACATCACCCTATGATGACATTGGTCCTCTTTGAAGATGAATGGTGAGTAACAACAACAATAATTAAGCACCTGCTATTTATAAGGCACTGTAAGTACAAAAGTAAAACTGTCTCTGCCCTCAAGGAGCTCATGCTCTGTGGAAGTACTTCCATTTTATTCTTTGCTCATTCTCCTTGAACCTCATGTGCTACCTTCTTCCTACCCCTATCCTCATGACTCCAAGCCCCAGTTCAAGTCTTACTTCCCCCCCGCAAAAGTAAATGTCAAGTTTTAGTGCTGACTTGAACCTCAGACAAAAATCTCATTTAATTTCCTTTTATAGATGAAGAGACCAAAACAAAGAGAAGTTTAATAACTTGTCTAGTGTCATAGAGGTAGTAAAGTAGAAAAGACAGAATTCAAAACCAGTTCCTCTGATTTTCATTAGAGTTGGAAGCAGAAGAAGAAAGGAAAGAAAGAAAGAAGCAAGCATTTATTAAGCACCTACTATGAGCTGAACAATGCCTCATTAGATCCTCACAACAACCCCCTAGGAGGTAGGTGCTATTATTATTCTCATTTTAATGTTGAAGAAATTGAGGCAATTAGAGTTAAGCAACTTGCCCAGGTATTACTTCATGTCTAGCTCTCTATCCACTGTACCACTTAGGGCAAAGGACCTGGGTTTGAAACCTGGCTCTGCTATATTTTATCCATGTGACCTTGGGCAAGCTATTTGGCCTCAGTTTCCTTCCTGTTGTATAAGCATCCTCTCATTTTACATACAAAGAAACTGAGGCCAAAAGAAGTAGAATGTCTTTTCTAAGATCATAGGGTTAGTAACCACCCCGTTCAGTTTTCTGTGCCACCTTTGAGAGCTTTCAACAATGGAGAACTAGAGGCTCATAGTGTTCACATTTCCCATGCGTTTTTGTGAAGGTGGAAATCCCAAGGTACTCATCTAAATGGTTTCAACTGGAACTTTTCTATCTCTGCCCACATCGGTCCATCTGTGGCCTTACTGTGCCAATTTGACCATAGAGAACATCCTGCTAAAGTGGCATTTATATAGAACAGAATGAAAGAGAACGCTACTGAGTGGAATGACAGCCGGTACAATGAGCACCTCGAGAAGGCTTTTGGCAAGTCTTGCTAAGCTGATGTAATGTCTTGGTCTGATTCCTACTCCCTATACAGCCCCTTTTCCCTTCCCTTCCACCCACATATCCCACCAAGCATCACTGAGCTAAGTCATTCTTTTTAAGGATAGGATTTCACCTCACAATTTCCTATGTAAACTTGGGACAAAAAATGAAAACTGAGACATAGCATAAAGAAATGTCAAATACAGGTTAGAAAAAAATACGAATAAGAATACAAATAGGATTTAGAACTAGAAGAGACTTTAAAATCAGCTGGGTCAGGCTCCTTATTTTCTAAATTAAGCAAGTGACCTAGAGCTACACAGAGAAAGTAAGCAGAAGAATTAGAATTTGGATATGGTCATCTGACTTGAGACCCAGGTTCTATCTCTGGACAAGTAGAGATCCAATGAGCAATAGTCTAGCCTAGTCTTTTAGTCTAAATGCTTCTAAAGGAATCCTTTTCTATCCTTTAATTCAATGAGTAATGGGGTGGAGGGAACTATAAATGGAACACTCTTCCTGCCGCCCCCAGCCTCCCACTGAGATCATCTAATTACATAGACCAAGCCTTCTTTGTCCAAAATAATTGGAGACAAGAAAAGAAATCCAGTTTAGACATAAGGGCTACTTTCAAAGGATGACCACCTGCAGGCTAAGCCTACTTAGCTTGGCAGTTCTTAACTAGGAAACACATAACCGCTAGTCTTCCTCTCAGATTTCTTTCTGTTTACTCTATAGATAGTGTGTATTTGTCTCCCCTACCAGATTATAATCCCCTTGAGGGCAGGGAATGTTTCTGCCTTTTCTGTGTATTCTTGCCTTCTGGCATAATGTCTAGCACATAGTAATGACTTAATAAATGCTTCGTGACTGACTCACATACATGTACACACACCCACATACACCCACAAAGAGAAGGAAGCAGAGACTTCACGAACCTCCAATCATCCCAACCAAAGGCTTAATTTCATTCATGAAGTTTCAACCTCTTTTGAGTCCTACTAAAAAGTCATACTGAATAAGCAAAACCAGGAGAACATCATACACAGTCAACAATTGTACAATGATCAGCTGTGAAAAATTGGCTACTCCTAGCACTTACATGATCTGGGGAGTGCTATCCACCTCCAGAGAAAGAACTGTTGGAATTGGATGAATATGGATCAAAGCATATTATTTTTAGCATCAGTGTATTGCATTATCATATACACATAAGGAAAACTATTTTTATGATATCCAGACAAGGGCACTTAGGAAAAGGATACTATGTGCTGGGCGCCAAAAGACAGAAAGAACAATCAGAGATGGCCCCTGTCCCATAATCTAGTGATTTAAACACACACACACACACACACACACACACACACACACACACACACTACAGGGTTACAATACACTACAGGGTTAACAATTCCTTTAGTGTCTAATTAATTGAACTGTAATGATAATCAAATCAAATGACACCCATGTAGTTCTCTCTATTTCGGATTTAGGAGAAAGACACTGAATTTGGAGTCAGAATACAAGACTGGCACTGACTTCTTTTACTTGCCTGACCTTGGGCAAGATACTTCTCTATGAGCCTCAGTTTCCTCATCTGTAAAATGAGGAAGCTAAATGAGGTAGCCTCTAAAGCAGGAATTCTTTACCTGGGATCCAGAAACACCAATGGTCACATAGACTTTAAGAGATTCATGACTTCATATATGATCATCTTTTTTATTCTTCAAAGTAAATAGAGATATTTGTGTGTGATGATGCTTGTCAAGTACTGAAAATGGCTCTTGGATGGAATCTTAAGAGGATACAAAGGTTTGATTTTTCTTTCATTTTATATATGTATTTTTTTCTCTATGCTTGACAAATACCATCAGATGTGAACTCTCCCACCTCATCTCCTGTCTTTGGTCTTTTGAACAGAGCTGGCTCTCCCCCATGCCTGGAATATATTATTTTTTCATGTCTGATTCTTAGGATTCCTAGTCTCCTCAGCTGAAGAACTACCTTCTTCATGAAGGGTTTCCTGAATTCTTCAGTTACTAGTGTCTTCCCCCACCCCCAAAACTGCTATTATTAAATTATTTATTATTATATTATAACTAAATCATATTATTGAATATTATCTCAGTTCAATTCTCACCTCAGATACATCCTGGCTATGTAACCCTAGGAAAGTCATTCATTCTCTATGAGGTACAAGGAAGTTCCTAGCAAGCTCCAGTGATTGAGTTTCCTCATCTGAGAATTCAACAAGCCCATCAAATCATAGGTCCAGTACTTCCCCCTATATTGTGTATATCTATTCTTATTTATACACAGGATGAGGCAACTGGGTAGCGCAGTAGATAGAGTGGTAGGTCTAGAGTCAAGAAGACCTGAATTCAAATCTGACCTCACTCAAACTTTTACTTAGTTTTGAGACTCTGGGCAAGTCACTACTGCTGTCTGCCTCATTTTCCTCATCTGTAAAATGGGGATAGTAATAGCACCTATCTCCCCTGATTCTTATGAAGATTGAATGAGACAATAATGTAAAGTGCTTACCTCAGTGCCTGACACAGAGTAGGCACTATACAAATGTTAGCTATTAATTTCATTATTTTTGTTGTCATTATGCCTACCTCAATAGACCATGAGTTCCATGAGGGAAATAAGGGTTTTGATTTTTGTCCTTCTATCCCCTAAACCCAGCACAGTGTCTAGTGTATATTAGGCTCTGCCTCTCCCTGCATGCCACGGGCTACCTAAAACCTATTCCTCTCTCTCAATGCTGATTCAAAGAAGTCCCAAGGCAGTAGTAGCCTTGTAGACTACTGTGTAGACTAGTTATGGCACTTTTCCCTTCTCTTCCTTAAGAATATTAGCTGAATGCTTCTATCATATTTTGGAAGTGAACTGAATCAGAGGGTTATGGAATCAGAAAAGGGTCAAGGACGCCCCAGTCCCTGCCATTGGGACAGAGCACCATCATTGCCCAAGCCTACATCATAAGTTATATACCACTTCCAACAGTTTGTTCAGAAGTCTTAATAAAAAAGATTTTTTTTCCTGGTATCCCTTTAAACAAAGGGAATATAAATTCAGACCCACAAGCAGGAATATAAACACAAGTGTAAAAAGAAAGCCACAAAGGAATGCCATATTCCAAAGTTATACAATTCTTCTCCAAAAGGTGTCAGCTGGATTTTGAGTACTCCTTCATAACAGACAATTCTGCACCATAAAGGCAGGCTAAAAACACTGGCCCAGAATTCTAGGCTACTTCTGCTTTATTAGATGACTACAAGCAACTTTGGAGGGTATGGAAGAGACATGCATTCAAAGGATAGAAGCTGGAGATGGATCAGCTGTCAGTCAAATGAATATTCCTTTTGGAATGTGACAGGGAAAAGCAGTTTGGAGCCAAGTCAACTGCTGGACTTTTTCTGCATCTTTGGGCTTTCTGGCTGACTGAAGGAAGAAGCTGGGTTTATCTCTGGGATAATCAAGTTGGAGGTGGCCTGGCTGATTTGAAGGCAGAAGAAGAAGAAGGACAATAGTTCATGTATCTCTCTCTGACTGGCTCTGTTTCATGCTAGTGACTGAATTGCCATTTCTCTCAATATCCTCCAACCTAAGACTCACTGTAGAGAATAGGGATATCCTACCCCTCTTACCTTATCCTCCACCCTTGTCCTGTCTTCCCCAAATAAACCCCTTGTTTGACAAAGATTAAGAACTATTTCATTGAAACCTCACAGCTCACATTGAGTGAATTGAGGGAGACTGAATAAGGGGGGAGGGGAGGCTGAAAGGCTTCTGAAGAGGGAAGAACAAAAGGAAGGAGGTTAGGCAAAATGAAGATAACTACCTGATCCATTAGTTATCTAGTATACCATCAAATATACACCCTCAAATATCATCTATTATAAGGGGAAAAAAGAGTTGATGCTCTCGTCAAGGTAAATGACAATAGTTGCTGCCTTCATGTTTCAGAGCATGATTTTCCCACTTTCTGGATTGTGTTAATACATTCATTCATTTCTCCATCCATCCATTCACTCATTTATTCAGTAGGTGGTACAATAAATAGAGTGTTGGGCTTAGAGTCAGGAAGACCTTAGTTCAAAAAGGGCCTCAGACACTTATAGGCTAGGTTACCCCGGTCAAATCAATTAATTTCTATTTGCCTCAGCTTTCTCATCTATAAAGTGGGGAATATAATAGCACCATTGTACTAGGGCTGTGGAGAATTCAAATGAGATATATTTGCAAAGTGCTCCCCAAAGTGTCTGGCATATAGTAAATAGTTTGTCAATGCGAGCTAATGTTAAGTATATTAAGTATCTCCTGGATGAAAAGCCTGGGCTAGTGGCGGGACCCAAAAATGAATGGCAATGCATACTTTCTTCTTACTGACACCTTCCTTGACCAAGGCAAAATCTGGCTAGGAGGTATGAAGAAACAGGAAGTTGTGAGAAACCCTAAGCAGGTTTTCATGCTGGATAGGCATGATAGAGTTGGGAAATATGCTAGGTTATAAACAATGTTCTATAACAGTGAGGTCTTAGTGTTAACAGATGCTTCATTCAGCTTTTATGATGGATGAATCAGTAACTCACCAGGTTTCTGGTACCAGCCAAAGGGATATGTTCTGACTTCGACATCAGGAGAGCTACAGTCCAAAATACGCCAGGTGCCTGTGGCTTCTTCACTGCATGTCTGGAATCCTAGATGGCTCAGAGTCAGGCACATCAGCTCTCCTCCTGGCAATGCAAAGACCATCAGAAGGGGAAAAGGGTCATTGTGATGACCATTATCACTGAAGAAGAGAAAGTTCACAGACTTTTGTTTGTTTGTTTAACCCTTACTTTCCATCTTGGAATCAATACTAAGTATTGGTTCCTGGGCAGAAGAGTGGTGATGGCTAGGCAATGGGAGTTAAGTGACTTGCACAGGGTCACACATCTGGAAAGTATGAGGTTATATTTGAACCCAGGACCTCCTAGGTCTGGCTCTCAATCCACTAGCCAGCTTGCTTCCCCATGCTCGCAATGGGAGTTAAGTGACTTGCACAGGGTCACACATCTGG
Source organism: Monodelphis domestica (assembly GCF_027887165.1). NCBI lineage: Eukaryota > Metazoa > Chordata > Mammalia > Didelphimorphia > Didelphidae > Monodelphis > Monodelphis domestica. The sequence continues at coordinate 124,173,570 of NC_077229.1, forward strand.
AAAGCATGAGGTTATATTTGAACCCAGGACCTCCTAGGTCTGGCTCTCAATCCACTAGCCAGCTAGCTTCCCCATGCTCACAGACTTTTTAACAAGAAAAGAGGGGATAGAGACAGTGTATTATGTTAGAAAGAAAAGCACTAGACTTCAGAACACCTAATTTCTATTTTCTAAGCTAGGTAATATTGTGTATTTTATCCCTCTAAGATTCGTTTTTTTTTTTTCATCTAAGAAGCAGGGAGAAAATACTTGAACTCTTGACCATATAAATTTGTTTTAAAGGAACTACATTGCGCCTTAAGTACAAAAGAAATGTTATTGTCATTATTCTAATTTCCTATTTGTGATCTACTACCATGAGTCCAAGGGAGACAAAATGATGGAGTATTTAAGAGGACTCCCTAGATGAAGAAATTGGGCCTTAACTGAAGTCTTGGTGTTTAAATTAGGTTTGCTATATAATTATCTGGTATCTCACAGTGTTGCTTGGTATTTGAAGTGAAAATAATGGGCTTTAACAGTTTACACAAGGAGAATATATTCTAGAGAAAAACAACTTCGAAAGACTTTAGGTATCTGATTAATTCAATGATAAAAGATAAGTCCAAAGGACTGAGGAAGACTCACGGCCTTTCCTAATCTTTTGCCAGAGAGATGACAGACTCAAAATCCAAGGGAGATATATATTTAGACATGATCAATGGGGAAATGTGTTATACTTGGGGAAGAAGAAGAAGATGATGATGATGGTTATGATGATTAGGATGAAGATGGAGATGTGCTTTCTATGTAATCATCCACTACATTTCTATATTGTTGCTTCATTCCATAGTGGTTGCCTAAATCCTCTACTACCTTGGTTCACACTATTTTGGGAGCACTTCTGTTTAATTGAAAATACTTTTCAGTGAGATTTTAGTGGATCTATAAAACAGGAGTTCAGGGACTAGGAGCCTCTTTTCCCCATGTCACAGGGATAGCCTAACTGTGTGATATGAGAGAAAAAAAATGTGGGAAGCCTCAATCCAGCCTACCTTCTCTCTGGGAAACATTGAGAAAGCCAAAGCCTTTGCAGCAAAGATCAGCATCACACCTTCGTTCACATTCAAAGAACCTGGAGAAGAAAGAAAAACAATCAGGTTTGCCAAATTGTTGTTATAATTATTGTTTTTGTTTAGTGTTAAGTGAAGAAATTATTAAGAAAATTTATCAATTGTCCACTGTACTACATCATGAAGTCTTTCAGGTGTTCCTCTAGAACCTTTGTAGAAAGAGATCACTCAAGAAGCATTAATGAATACCTACCATGTTCTAAGCTCTGTGCTAGGTAGGCATTAGGGATACAAAGAAAGATTACAGCAAAAAATTCCTCCTTCAAGCAATTTATACTGAATTGGAGCCACAACTAGGACAGGATAAGTAGAGTTATGGGCAGCTAGGTGGTGAACTAGATAGAGCAATGGGTCTAGAGTCAGAAAGACTCATCTTCCTGAGTTCAAAACTGGCCTCAGACTTTATTAGTGTTGTGACCCTAGACAGGTCACTTAACTCTATTTGCCTCACTTTCCACATCTATAAAATGAGCTAGAGAAGGAAGTAGAAAACCACTCCAGTATTTTCACCATGAAAACCCCAAATAGGTTCCCTAAGAATTGAACATGACTGAAAAGTGGCCCAATAACAAGTAAAGATATGCCATAGTGTATTGACAACTGGAGTGGGATACTCCTCCCCAATACCACTCACACCACAAACAGTCTTCACTCCTGTATCTCCTCTGGCTGATGGTCTGCTGCCATCCTGCCTCCCAAGCCCTGACAATTAGGATCTCATCTTCATAATGTAACCACATCCCACCCTAGGGAAAAGGTTTTTTTTTTTTTTTCCCTGGGAAATAGGATCCCCTCTCCCAGCAAGTGAATTTATAATCAGATTTTAGCAGCTCTCTTCTGTATTGTCTATTGTATTACTCCTGTTTTACTTCATCTCTACCATATTAAACTTTTCCCCCTAGGTGAAAGAATTCCTAATTATACCATTATGAACTTGATGCCTCTGGATAAACTAAATTTAAGTTGGGCAGACTTTCTGGAAGCCTGTTTGCCCAGATCCATTCTAAGTCCTTGGTGGTTTCTCCTTATTTTCATTTAATGATTGGATGAGTCCAAGATCCTTTACTGTCCTAAAATTCCAACAAAATTTCAAGAGCATTACATTGTCTTCAGTTCATTTCAACAAAACTCAGACTTCTACAGAGTATGTGCTATTTAAACTGTTTATTGCATTGTTAAACAAAAACATGGTGGTAGAAAATTGAGGAATATATACACAGATCAAGAAGTGGTTGGATTTGACTGGAATGTAGGATATATCAGAGGAAGGGAATAAGCATTTCTTAAGAGAATAGCAGAGAGAAGAGAAAGTAATAAGCATTTATTAAGCACCTACTATGTGCCAGGCACTATGCAAAGCTCTTTACAATTATTATATAATTTGTGCCTCACAACAAACCTGGGAAGTAGGTGCTATTATCACCCTCATTTTATAGCTTAGGAAACTGAGGCAGACAGTGGTTAAATGATTTTCCCAAGGTCACACAGATAGGAAGTATCTTAGATTATCATATCATGGGAAAAAAATTTTTTTCCCAAAGTTCTGATCTTAGTTTTAAGGAAAGAGATTGAGTGTTTGGGAAGTCATACCTAGAATCAAAGAGTCAGTGCTCTCTTATATTACTGACCTTAATGTCTGACTAGTTTGGCAATAAGTAGTTAAAGATGATTTATCCTTTTCTTCCTACACTTAGCCAAAATGTGACCTTTGCCTAGATCACATTCCAAGCAATAATTTCTGTTTCACAGATTTATTTCCCCATCTTAAAACCTATACATAAAACATTAGGCCATCAAAGGGCCACCATTTCTTTTTATCACATGGCAAGATGTCAACTAAGAACAAAAGTCCTCAAGAAAAGGAGATGGAATGAGTAGCCAAATAGACTTGTGATAGTTTCCTCTCTAGTGAGGGCTTTTAAGCTTCTGAAGACATCTCTCATCGAAATCAGGAAAATAAAAACCATGGGTGAAGAACCTTACCCATTGGAAAGGGGTTTTCTTGTCATGGATATTTTGCTTCTTACAGATATCCCCCTCAGTTCTTGGAATGGCAGACGAATATAAAAGTTTGTCACTTTGTCTCCCAAGATGACTGTGAACATGAAAGGAAGAATTATAAATATGAGGAGGAATTATAGTGTCCAAGGAAAATCCGATATAAAAAGAAAACAATCTAATTAAAGGGTATGGAAAGGATTTCCAAGAGTAACTCAGATGTGGGTATTCTTAACAACTCAATAAATGTGTCTGATAACATTATTACACATTTCACTTCTATTAAAGAGAAATTCTTGAAGGAAATAGAGTGAAGAATGAAATATTTCAATGTGCATTCAAACTTCTATCAGTTATTTCTATGGTGGTAGCTGCCCTTTCTCAGTACAAGTCCCTTGGAGTTATCTTATATCCTGATAATAGTTAAAACATTCAGAGTTAATCATTGAACTTTAATGCTGTTACTATGTACAATGTTGTCCTGATTCTTGTCACTTCACTGAATTACTTGATATAAACCTTTCCAGGTTTTTTGTGATCATCCTGTTTTTAATTTCTTATGGAAAAATTTCATTCCATTATGATCATATGCCACAGCTTGTGCAGTCATTCCACAATTGATGGACATCTCTTTAATTTCCATTTTTTTGCCAGCATAAAGAGCACTGCTATAAATATTTTTGGGCATGTAGCTCCTTTCCCTCCTATCTGATCTCCCTGGGACACAGATCTAATAATGGTATTGTTAGGTCAGAGGGTATGCATAGTTTTATGATCCTTTGGGCATGACCTCACTAGACATCACCTTTCAAGATATTATCAGGGAAAACTACCTTGATATTATAGAACCAGAGGATAAAATAGAAATCGAAAGTATCCACTGATCACCTCCTAAAAGAAATCCCAAAATGAATACTACAAGGAATATTATAACTAAATTCCAGAGCTCCCAAGTCAAGGAGAAAATATTGCAAGCATCCAGAAAGAAACAATTCAAATATTGTGGAGCCACAGTCAGGAAAACAAAAGTTTTAGTAGCTTCCATATTAAAAAATTGGAAGATTGAGATTATGATATTCTAGAGACCAAAGTAGCTAGGATTAAAACCAAGAAGCATCTACCCAGCAAAACTGAGTTTAATCCTTCGGGGTGGGGGTGGGGAATGGATATTCAGTGAAGTAGATGACTTCTGAACATATCTGATGAAGAGAAAAGAACTATATGGAAAATCTGACTTTTAAATATAATACTGAAGAGAAGCATAAACAGGTAAATAGGAAAGATAAATCATAACAGAAGCATTATTAAACTATTTACATTCTTACATGGAAAGATGATACTTGTAACTCCTAAGCATTTTATCATTATGAGAGCAGTTAGAAGGAGTAAACATAGACAGAGTGGAGAGCATGGGTGTGAGTTGAATATGTTGGAATGGTATATAAAAGAGGCACTGGGATGAGGGGGAATAGAGAGGTAGAATGAAGTAAATTACCTCACATAAAAGACTTGTGAAAGAGCTTTTGCAGGGGAAAAGAACATATAGGGGGTGGCAAGAAATAGGTGGAGACACTTGAACCTTACTCTTACTGGAATTGGCTCCAAGAGGGAATAACATACAAAACCAGTTAGTAACAGAAATATATCTCACCCTACAGGAAAGTAGGAGAGAAAGAGGAGGCGAAAAGGGGAATAGGGATGTTAGAAGGGAGAGTAGATTGGAGGAGGAGGAAGAGGAGATAGCAGTCAGAAGCAAAACACTTTTGAGGGTGGATAGCGTGAAAGGAAAGAGAGCAAGATGAACAGAGCGTAAATAGAATGAAGGGAAATACACAGTAATAACTGTGAAAAGTTTTTTACAGAAAGTTTCTCTGATAAAGACCTCATTTCTCAAGTAGAGAACTGAGTCAAATTTATAAGAATAGAAGTAATTTTCCAATTGATAAGTGGTCAAAGGATGTGTACAGGCAGTTTTCAGATAAAGAAACAGAAGCAATCTACAGTCATATAAAAAAAAAACAAACCCTAAATCACTAATGATTCTAGAAATGCACATTAAAACAACTCTGAGATATCACCTCATACCTATCAGAGCAGTTAATATGACAGAAAAGGAAAATGACAAATACTAAAGGAGGTGTGTGAAAATTGAGAAACTAATACACTGCTGGTGGAGTTGTGAACTAGTCCCACCAATCTGGAGAGCAACTTCGAACTATGAACTTGGAACTATCTTAAACACTCTTTGACCCAGTAATATCACTACCAGGTCTGATTCCCAAAGAGGTTAAAAAACAAAAATAAATAGGACCTATATATAAAAAAATATTTAAAGCAACTCTTTTTGTGGTGGCAAAGACTTGGAAATTGAGAGGATAAGAGGATTAATTATGGAACGGCTAAACAAATATTGTTAAAGGATTGTGATGAAATACTATTGTTTTATAATAAATGATGAACGAGAAGCTCTTAGAAAAATCTGGGAAGACTTACATGAACTGATACAAAATGAAATGAACAGAACCAGGAGAACATTGTACACAGTAACAACAACTGTATATAATGACCAACTGTGAATAATTTAGCTATTCTCAGTAATACAATTTCAAAGTACTTATGATGAAAAATTCTATCTACCTCCAGAGAAAGAATTGGTGGAGTATGAATGCAAATTGAAGCATTTTTAATTACTTCCTTCATTTTTCTTGGTTGTTCTGTGCTTTTGTTTACAATATGGAAATATGCTTTGCATGCCTGAACATTTATAACCTATATATCAAATTGTTTACCATCTCAGGGAAGTGAGAGGGGCAAGAGGAAGGGAGAGAATTTGGAACTCAAAATTTTAAAAACCAAATGTTAAAAATTATCTTTACACGTAATTGGAGGGATATTAAATCAAACCTAAAACAAAACACATCTTCTTTGAAGTAGGCAGTCCTTGTACGTTATTTCCCTTATTTGACTTTAGTTTTCTCTTCTGCAAAATGGGAAGAATAACATTTGGTCCACTCACCTCACATAGTTAGGGGAATAGATCTAATAAAATGATTTACGTGAAAGCATTTTATAAACTATAATATAAAAGTAAGTTATTTTTATATATCTTGAAGCATGAAAGAAAAGTGAATTGTAAATTTTATTTTAAGGTTGTGTTAAAGCTCTAAGTAAATTTGGAATTAAGCTCAGCTGACTCAGCTTGTTTTACATGTACAATAGGGTCTGGTGCATGCCATCTCTTTGCTGCATTTCAGTCTAGAGGTATCCTCAATGACTCCTTTGCTCATGGCTTCCTGGTGAAGGGAATGTCTTTGACCTTGAGAGTATTGGAAGATTAGGAGGGAACCAGAGCCCAGGCTAGTTATTGCAACCAGTCTATCATTAGTGCCCTAAGAAGCAACCAAGGAGCAACCTTGGTGGGAGTAGTCTGCCTCATGGAAGATGAGATTAGGACTTAATGAACAGCAATATAGCCTTTGGGGATGAATTTGGTGAGACTAAAGAAATGTGACAAAGGGGCTGAGTTAGCAACCTAATTCCCCCTCCCCAAGACAAAAATGGTATGGAGGAGATAATAAAGGTACTGTGGGAAAATGTTTATATCTTGCAATAGCTTTGAAATAAATACTCCTTTGTAGAAGCAATTTATTTTAAATTGGTAAATAGAACTGGGGTACTAGTCACTGTCCCCCAGAAGTGGAGGTACAAAGCTTGGGTAGTATTGTAAGAGAACAGAGATGCTACAAATTCCTCAGGAGACCCTGGAACCCTGAGGAGAGACATATTCTGTCTAGCCTTGAAATTGGGGCCAGAAAATACTCTCTCTATATATGCCTGTTCAAAAAATCATCTAGAGAGATGGTTCTCATTCCCTGTTTCTTCTGACTTAGAGAAGAAGGGAACTCTACCTTATTCTTCATCTAGGTCATAAGTCCCAAGGAAAAAGCTACTGTCTGCAGAACAGAAGGTTCTGCTGTTTTATTAATTTCTTTTAAAATGTTCTGTACATGGGGCAGCTGGGTAGCTCAGTGAATTGAGAGCCAGGCCTAGAGATGGGAGGTCCTAGGTTCAAATCTGGCCTCAGCCACTTCCTAGCTGTGTGACCCTGAGCAAGTCACTTGACCCCCATTGCCTAGCCCTTACCACTCTTCTGCCTTGGAACCAATACTCAGTATTGACTCCAAGACAGAAGGTAAGGGTTTAAATAAAATAAAATAAAATAAAATGTTCTGTACAATAAGGAAGGACAATTTTGACTTCTTAGAGGAACACTGGATGGCTTATATGAGCTGTTGTATCATGGAATAAGAAAAACCAGGAAAATACTACAGAAAACAACTATGGAAATGGAAATGGGAATAAGAAGGTATGAAACTGGATTCTGTACAATAAAAATGACCAAACTTTGCCCCTGAGAATAGGAGAAAAACATATCTGTCTTTTTTGTAGTCACAGAAGTCTATTACATATATCATTGGGCACAGATGATATATTGATTGGTTTTATGAACTTCTTTCTTTTTCTTCTTATCCTTTGTTACAAGGGATGATTCTCTGATTAGGGGGGATCTATTTGGAATTAAGATCATTTGGGGAAAAAATCCCACAAAGATAGCAAAAATGGATAATAAGTACAATAATAAAACATATCCTACAAAAGGAAAGTCATTTTCTCAATGCCAAAACATAAGAGCCTCACCTTTTTTATGGAAAAGGGTCTGTGGTCTGTAGGGAAGAACAAACATGCAGCTCTCAGGTGTGAACGTAAGGGAATTGTCACATGTCTGAGCTTCTGGGAAGAGTGTGCAAGTGAAATCCCCACTGCTGGTGTTCTGGACTTCTGCCAGCTGACAGAACGTGTTCTCCTGAGCACAGCCTACAGTAAGACAAGAAGTATTTGGTTTTGAAAATTGCTCCTCTTTGACGACCAGCTTCTGTCTCTCCCTCTGCCTGGTCCAAAAGCCTATCCAGGGAGTCAGTTAATCTCTTAGTCAGCCAACATCTACTACAGATATCTTTGCAAATCTTTGGTTTTATCTATTTTTCATCATTAAGTATGAAAAGACATTTCCCCAAACTGCCGGCCCATTTGTTTGACAGGAAAAAGGCAGATCACAGAGGAAGCTTTGAAAATATTCTTTGAGCTACCCTGAACTCTGGGCCAGAACAGAAGTAAAGGTGATTTCTTCAGTCTATTTCAAGTTTACATCATAACATCAAGTTTATGTAACTCCGGGGTTCCCCAAACTTTTTGTGGGTAGGACCTGTTTTCTTTTTTAACTTTTTCTTTCTTTGAACCCTTGAGATCAGTGAGGAAGGGGATGGAAGGTATTATTTTCAGGGAGTTCCTGAGTGGGTGGGGGAACCCAGGGATTCCCCATCAACATTACCTTCCTGAAACTGCTTTAGTGTTCTAAGAGATTCAAAGGGTGAGGGGTGAGTCGGAGGAGGTGATAGGGAAACCCCTATGGGAGAGGGATGCTATTGAGCCATGGATGGTTAGAGGGAAAGCTGGTTGATAGCTACAGCTGCTGGCATGCAATCGACCTCTTCTGTGTTCTCAATAAATTTCCATTTTACATTATATTATTGGGGTAGATAAACTCAAGTCTTAGAATGTAATTTCCACTAGAATGTAGACAAGGAGATTCATCTTTATATGCCCTGTACCTAACATAGTGCTCTCTAATAAGTCAACAAATTAATACACATTTACTAAGTGCTTACTGTATACCAGACACTGCACTAAAGGCTAAGGATAGAAAGAATGGCAAAAGGCTCCTGAGGCACTCATCACCTAATAGGGTGATAACATGAGAACTATGTACAGATAACCTATATTCAAGATAAATTAGAGATAATCAGGGAACGGATGCTCAATATGTTGTTGTTAAACCAAGTTGATTTATTCATGATTGACCACTTGAGATCTCTTGGGGTGCCTTATTAAGACATTTGATTTTGTTCACTTTGACTGTCTAATGTCTGTTTCAATTATTGATCTATGCCATTTATGGAACACCAAGGAGCTGAGGGACCCTGTGCTAGACATTGTGAGATTAAAAAAGACATAGAAGACAAAGTTCTTGTATTCATGGAACTTCCAAAGTAGTTAGAGAGGTGGGAAAAACTAGTAATAAAAGGTCTAATATGATAAGTGCTCAATGAGTTATCTATACAAGATATGCTATAAGAATTGAGAGGAAGGAGGGATCACTATAGATTGGGATGATCATGGAGGAGGGAGATAGGATTTGATCTGGGTCTGGACAAATGGGAATGGTCATGGGAAAGGGGAAAGTGTCTTTAAGATATTAAAGAAAAATAATGAGGGAATAATGTGGCTCTGGTGTTTGGCAGCATGGTAAGGAGTACACTTAGATAATAATTTCTTCAAAGTTGAAGACTAAATTATATAACACTTCAGTCTACTGTACCCTCACAGTACTTTGCATAGGTATGAATACAGTTTTATTAGTCAATAAATATTTATTTAAGTCCTAAATGTTTCCTAATAGAGTCTGTGAATAAGCTGGGGGCAACCAGTTCTACAACTGACAAGGGGGCTCATTACTTCCAAAATTTCTTACGAGAGAGACACCACAGCTTTGCCTGCTGGGCTGAAAACTGGAGCTTGAAGAGCCAGTGTTGTTGGCTGGGCACAGTTCTGTTTCCATCTATGACAACCCTCTCTGTATTCACTTGGGAGAAAAGTTCCATTGTTGAATCTGAAAAAGAATTATTGAGTTGAAAGAAAACTGCATGTTGACTTTAATTTAAAATCTCAAGACTTTTAGATAATATTTGTAAAGTATTTAAGCACAATGCCTGGCACATAATAGGTCTTTAATAAAAGTTTACTCCCTTCCCATCTTAGAACTGATCAGGACCTTCATCTATAGTGTTAGAATATCAACTATTCAATTCAAGCTAGAAGCAACAACAACAAAAAAAAAAGAAGCATTTTAAGCACTGGGTAGCATACAGAGAATTTGATTTGGGATCTCCGGAAGATCTTAGAATCCTGCCTCAGTCAAAAGTAGATGTGTGACCCTAAGAAAGTCACTTGACCTCTCAAAATCTCAATTTCCTCATCTGTAAAATAGGTACTCCTCAGAGTTGTTTTGTGAGGATAAAATGAGATATTTATATATACTAATATTAACATTATTATTAGATTATACATCTAAACATAGATCTTAGAGTCTCTCTGGTCCAATTCCTTAATTTTACAGATGAGTAAACTTAGACACAAAGAAGTAAGGTGACTGATTTAAAGTCACATAGGGATTAAATCCCAGAGTCACGCTATGAACACAGGTCCTCTGTCTCAAAATCCTTTATTTCCATCATCCCATACTGCCTATAATTTATTAAATGCCTATTTTTTACCAAGCACTATGCTAGACACTAGGGATATATGTATAAAAATCACAGTCCTTTTCCTTAAAGAGCCTACAATAAGACATTATTAACAGTGAATGTCAGAACACATATAGAATGTTAGAGATGGAAAGAATCTTAGAAAACATCTAGTTCAGTTCTTTTATTTTATAGACAGGGAAACCAAGTCTCTAAGAAGATTTGCAAAAGTCTCATAGAAGCATAGATTTTTTTTGGAGATATCATTTATGAATGCCGGCACATTTTACTAGAGAATGTATCCTTTTCCAGACTAAATTGCATGTTTCTAAAAGGATAAGAAAACAAACCAAGAATCTTGGCAGTTTGAAGACTGTAATACTGAAAATAAGATGCTCAAATAGGGGTAGAGTGGAAATGTCTAAAATAGAGCTCTTTTCCATTGAGACTTCCTTTCATCCTTTTATCTGCATAGAAAATAGGTTAGGTGTATTAGCTAACCAACTTCTGCAGCATCGTGGTGGGGTCTGGCTATCATTTCACTCAGAGATTTCGTTGACTTCTTGGGGACCTATATAATAAATCTTTCCCTGGACTAGTTTCCACCTTCTGTAAAACAGATTTCTAAACCTCAACCATTCAGTTAGTCAGTCAATTAACATTTATTATACACTTACTTATTCCATTATATTCAACTTAACCTCAAGCCTTTTATCTATCTCTGCTCTTTCAAACTACTTGGGTAGTGATATTATTCTTAAGGGTTACAGTTAACATTTTCCCTTATAAGAAGTAAACAGTTCGACTTGCAAGAGTTTATTGAATCCCTTGTAATTAGTTTTTCATGTTGAACTTCTTGTGATTCTTATAACTCAAATTCTTTACCTAGTTCTGATCTTTTCCCCAAAAATAGTTGAAAAGTTTTTAGTTGTTAAATATCCATTTTTCCTTGTATAATTATACTCAGTTTTGGTGCATATGTTATTCTTGGTATTATGCACTTATATTGTACATAACCACTGTGCTTACTAACCTCACAAGAACCAACTTACAAATGGAAGCAAATGCCCCAAACAAAAGCAACTGAAAATAACATGATTAACCAAGTCATAGAAAAGTTGAGATGGTTCTCTAAGAGACATAGACTATGAAAGTTAATTAGGAAATTGAATGTTAGAACTCAAAGGATCCTTAGAACATAAAATGTGAGTGTAAAATCTATATTAGACGGCTTACCTTCTTAGGGTGGGGGGAGAGAATGGTGAATTGGAAGGAGGGATGGAGAGAATTTGGAACTCAAAAAAAAATTAAGAATATAAAATGTGAAAACATAATACCCATGATGTTAAAGATGAAAGAGCCCTTAGAACAAAGAATTTTATAACTGAAAGAGTCTTTAGATATTAGAATGTCAACAGAACATCAGATCCAGAAAAGACCTTAAGTCTGGGTTCAAGGATTTGGAACTGGAAAAGAACTTAAAGGCCATCCAGCTCAATCTCCTAATTTTACAGATAAGGAAATTGAGTCTCAGCAAAGTTGATCCTTTCCCAATATGGCACTGCTAATTAGTAGCAAAGGCAGGACCTGGATGCCCATCACATGACTCCCATGCCCATTTCAGGGTTCCTTCCACTACAAAAAAGGAGAATGAATGCGACGTTGCCTTAAAACTCCTGACACCTGTGAAATTGAGGGGGCAGAAAGATGAGCACAGTATGAATCAAAAGTTATTTCAAGAAGCCGGGTCTCTTGATTTTTTCAGTCAAATGTTCCACTTAAGACTGTCAAACACTAAATTTGTGTTTGAACCCTCAAAAATGGTTACTGCTTGTTTTCTTTCGAAAGGTGAAGCGGAAGCCTTCTGACTTATCAAGATCCGGGCTTGTCCTCTTTGTACCTCCCTCTGTTTTCCTCTGTGTGTGCCAGTCAGTGCCCATAGAGAAAGGGAGCCATTATTTTTTCATTGCTCTGAATATCAGGGAGACTCCACTAACTCTAGCAGAGACCCCCAAGGAAAGAACACGAGACACAGAATGCCAGACCAAAACAAAGAAACTAAAATATGACAAAGATTTCCTCCAAATTCACATTATTATTTTGAGACATTGGCATGTAATTAGCTGAAAAGATGAAAAACTGATTAGGCTTTATATTCTCCCTGTCTCTCCTTTCCCTCTCCAAGCCTCTGCCATTGACTTGCCCAATTATCATTCTACATAGGAAGAGATGCCAAATGAATGCAATAGTCCTCTCCCTCTTGATGAAGGACTTTCAATCCAACATGATTCTAGATGCTTCACAGTTAGGGACTCAGTATTTGGAAGGATCTCCTCAAGGATCTGTGAAGAGTCAGTAACAAGATGTGGTAGAGTATCGTGAAAAGAATCCTTCCTGGAAAGTGAGAGCCCAAGGGTTCAAATCCCAACACAGTTACTTACAACTTGAGGGATCCTAGACAAATCCTTTAACCCTTATCTGTAAACAAAAAGTATTCGATGAGATGGTTTCTAAGTATCCTTCTATCTCTTATATGTCTGATCCATAGGCACTCACTGACACTGTTGGCTATTTGGTGCCAGTGAACACCCTGAGCCTCATGTCTAGCTCTTGTTCCCAAGTTTCCATGGAAACTTGAGGAAGAAGAAATTAGTCAGCAGTAGATAAATCAAAGTACTGGCAGGATCTTTTTTAATCTCCCTGTGACAAGTCAATGTGGTCATATTTAATCCTCACAACCACATTTTGAGGTGGGTGCTCTTATGACCCTCATTTTGCAAATAAGAAAACTGAGACTAAAAGAAATTAAATGGCCTGGCCAAGAGTCATATAACTAGTAAGTGTTTAAGGTCAGTTTGAACTCAAGTCTTTCAGAATCCAAGTGGACACTCTATCCAATTTACCATACATCCTGTATAAAATTTGCTTCCTCTATAAACACACACACACATAATCTTTGAAGACTACATTTGTCTCTTTTTGTATCCCCAGCACTTAGCCCAGTGCTTGGCACATAGTAGGCACTTAATATATGTTGGTTGATTGATTAAAAAGGCTTTGAAAAGAGGTCTCTGTCATCATTGACTTTTTGTTTTAATAAAAGGAAATATACCCCTTGTAGTTTCCACCCACTGTTCTTCATTCCATCTTGATTGCAAATAGAATGAATCAAGTAACTCTCACATATGGCAACCATTCCTAAACTTGCATACATAAACTCCACCTGCCCCACAAATTCTAATTCTCTGTAGGTTAAACATCCTCACTCCTTTGGCTGACCTTGGCATGACATCCTCTCCAATGTTGCCTGTGCAGTCAAATGCAGATGCTGGGTCAATAATTATGCCTAATTATCTTCCTTTGTGGCAAGGAAAGCTTCACTATATAAGATAAATAGTTTCACAGAAAACAAAATCTACATATATACACATATGCATATGCATATATAGATGTATATTTTAATTTTTTATATTTTTTATTAATTTATATTTTAATGTATTTTAAAATTAATTTATATTTTTAAAATATCAACAATCTATGTGCATGAAAAATCCACCACTAAACTATGGTTACCTGGTATTGGTGGAGGGCCCTGTCCTTGAACCGCATCCAGGCTACATTCTGTAGACTTTGTCCGAGTGGCCACATCTGAGTCTAGAAGAAAAGAAGAACCAGTCACTCTGAATCCAGGGAGGAAGTAACAAGGAGAAGTTATCAAATCACTAACGAGGGTTCAAATGCTATTAGGTACGTGGCACAGTGGCTAGAACGCTGGCGGGGAGTTAGAAAGATTTGAGTTCAAATTCAGTCTTAGCTACTTTTTAACTATAAGATTCTAAGCAAGTCACTAAACTTGATTTGCCTCTTTTTTTTTTCATCTCTAAATTGGGAATCTTACATCCACCTACATCAGAGGACAGTTGTGAGGATTAAATAACACAATATTGCAAAGTGCCTAGCACAGTGTCAGGCATATAGTAGAGATTTTAACAAAAATTTGTTCCCTTCTTTCTCTTCTTTCAAGTCAAGTCCTTTCAAGAATCCTTTCAAGGCAAGTCAATCAACAAATTTTATTAAGCAATTTTTTTATGTCTGGCATTGTACACTCTGAATTTAAGGAATAGGGAAAAAATGGTTCTGCCCTCAAAGAATAGGTCCAGCTATACATAAATTCGTTCATGGATCCTTGAAGTATTTACCTAAGCAATGGGCTCCAGGAATATTTCAGTCTCTTAAAACTAGAAGGAAAATTAGGTAAGGAGGTAGTGTAAGCAGATAGTATCCTGAACTGGTAGTCAGAAATCCAGGATCCAAATCCTGCCTCATATGCATAGTCAACAGATATTTTAAGCACCCACTATGTGCCAGGAATACAAAGAATATCTGATCCTGACTTAATTTCTCTGACCCTCAATTTCTTCTACAAAATGGGGATAACATCAGCTCCTTTAGAAAGTTAATTTGTAAGGATCCAATGAGATGTCATATCATATAGAAAGTGTACTCTGCAAACTTGTGTAAATGCCAGCTATTTCCACTGAAGAAATTGGCTCCTGAACTGTCAATGAAGATCAAGTCAGCCAGGGAGGATTTTAATTGGCTGGTATGTGATGGGCTTGGTTGACCAGCTTTCAGACAGCCCCGATGGTGTGGGCGATACAGATATATTTGAGGATGTGCAGCACTTTGATCAATCTTATAATGTTTCAATATTAACAGAAAATACTGGCCAGAATCTGTGAGTATAAAAAATGTCTGCTGCTAACATGGGGATACCTTGGAAACAATAGAAAACACTCAGATCTAAGAGCACTCCATTATATGGTGTCTTTCTTTCCATCTGTTAAATAAAGGGGGAAAGGAAGAAGAATCTCTCCTCTTGGTACCAAAACATCAGGAAATGAGGAACTGTTTCTGTATTTCCTACCTTAATTATTACCCAAGCAGTGGGATTAGAGGGGGTCTCAGGCAAAGCTCTATGGACTGCAAATCCCATTTTAAAAATGCAAATCTACAAGTGCCCAGGATCAGGGGTGTGCTGGAGTCAGGTGAATGCCCTCATTAGAATGGATTGAGCATTTACCCTTTGGAAATTTGCAAATGCTATAAATCAGAGCTCCATTTATTGTTTTCTTGATTGTCTGGATTTAAGGGAGTAATGAAGAACATGTTGATGCAGATTAAATTTAAAAATGCTGTTTAAATTTTTTTTTTTTCCAGAGCTGGTTGTTAAATTTTACTGGCACAACTCCTGCCTGAGATACACTTTAAGCCAGGCCATTAGCAGAAAACATCTTGGCCTTTAGAATTGGGTGTCTGCCAAAAATGAGGTCTGCCAGGAATAAGTTGCCCCAGAGGCACTGGGAAGAGAAAGAGGGCTTGAAGAGAGCCAGGAGCCAGGAATGGGATTCTATGAATGCTTTTGGGGGAGGTGAGCAGGCTTCAAAGACAAAGGTACAGAGCCAAAGCAGTAGTTCCAACTTTCTTTGTTCTGCAAACTCCTTTGAATAGCACCAAAAAAAAAAAGCTATTGTGAATAATCAGAGTAATTTAATACACTTTTCATAATATTCTTTAATATGTATTAAAGTGCTTAAAATAACTAAAATAGCAATCCTATAATACTTAAACATGCTGGTGTCCATTGTCACAGAGAAAATCTATATTTGTAACATAATTGGGCAATCATTTACTGCTTAAGAAGCCATTAGAGAATGTTTAGCCTGAGCCACTTGGACCATTGGGTTTAAAGAAAACCCTTAGGGTCGTCCCAGTTTTTTCAGGGCTTCAAGTCTGACTCACCATATAAGCTATCATCTCTCCCATCAGGACTGGACTCAAGTGGGAACAGTTAAGGCCTATTGATGCTAAAAGCAAAAGGCCTCATGGGAACTGGTTACATCTACATTAGAAACAAGGGCCACTGCTAGTAAATACAGTTCTTATCTCCCAGTGACCTAGGTAAGTGGCCAATTTCTCCACCCCAGTTCCTTTCTTATGTTTCCAAATCCTTTTAACTAGATGCTGTATCTGCTAGATAAGCAGAGGCCCTCCTATTTCATAGGCTAGTTAGTAAGTGTTCTTATCCCTGAGGGTAGCTGAGTATGCAGGGAGTGTATCTAGGGTAATGAATGCATAAATTAATAAATGCATTCAATTCCTCACATAATAAACATGCTAATGGTGTTGGTATTCTTCAGACCTGACTAACTCTTCGTGACCCCATTTAGGATTTTCTTTTCTTCTTTAAATTTATTTATTTTTAAACCCTTATATTCTGTCTTTGCATCATTACTAATTACTAATTCTAAGAAGAGCAATAAAGGATAGATAAATCAGGTGGTGACTTGCCCAGAATCACACAATTTGGAAATATCTGAGGCCAGATTTGAAACCAAAATCTCCCATCTCTATAGATGACTTTCTATGCACTGAACCACGTACCTTCTCCCATTGGGGATTTTCTTGGCAAAGATATTGAAGTGGTTCCAGCTCATTTTATAGATGAGGAAACTGAGGCAAACAGAGTTAGGTGGATTTCCCAAGGTGACAAAGCTAGTAAATGTCTGAGGCCAGATTTGACCTCAGGAAGATGAATATGCCTGACTTCAGGTTTAGCACCTTATCCCCTGAGTTACTTTTATTCTTTGGCAAGTAGATTATCACTGATTTTGAAGGACCAAAATTAAGTATCACATTGAGAACTACAGAGAAGGACTGGGTTGGAGTGAGCAGAATGCAACACATAATCAATTAGGAATAGATGTAAAAGAAATCATCAAGGAATTATATAATATGAAGAGGATGGGTTGGTCATGAGGCAAGTGTGAGGGATGTCAGGTGGAGAGCCCTGGCGCTCGTCTGGTGCCTTGGGAGGGCATGAGAAACTGAAGAAGTCCTCCAGCACATGGGGTAGATTCCCTATGATGAATGTGTGGGAGAGAATGGACAATAGCCACATGAGATAAGCAGGAGAGCATGGGTTGGGATCAGCATGGTTGGAGGGAATATCCAAATCAGTGAGATCATAGATCCATTTGAGTACTGGTGCTCCCCCATAAAGCTCACCTTTCCAGAGATAGACTTCTTGGAAACTTATAAAGGGACCTTCAATTCCTTCAAAAAGTTCAGAACCTGAAAACAAAACAAAACAAAAAAAAGTTGAACCTGATCTTCACACTCATCCTTATCTTCATCATCACCATCACCATAACCATTGCAACCACTGCTCCCTCAGAAATCAACTAGTGAAGCCTGTGCCTGAACAGGAATTCTCTCTCTTGTGTCCCTGATAAGAGATCATTTTGCCTTTTGGGGAGGTGGGCTATACCTTCAAAGATGGTCTAATACCTGCAGAAGCGGCTTATTTCACTTTTAGATTTCAAAACAGCTCAGCTACTATTGCAACTTGGAACTTCCATCATATTTGGGGTTCCTTATCCTGGAACATTTTAATATCCCTGTGGCCTTTTCATAATGGAATATTCCTACCATAGGAAGATTTCCCAAGTCCCATTGGCATTCCCATGTCTCACTGGCATTCCCTTCTCCCATTGGCATTCCCATGTCTCACTGGCATTCCCTTCTCCCATTGGCATTCCCATTTCCCATTGGCATTTCCTTCTCCCATTGACATGCTTCTCCTGGAGCCTCCATATTGTGAAGGGACCCACCCTGACCTGCCTTTGTTCTCATCTGAGCTCTGGTCCTATCTTTCTAGACTCTAAACTATACCCTCATGTAGGGTAATTTCATCTCCAGACCCTCCCAAACCCCACTTATTTCCATCTTTGTGTGTATGTGTGTGTGTGTGGTGTGTGTGTGTGTGTGTGTGTGTGTGTGTGTGTGTGTGTGTTGTTTTCCCTCATTAGATTTTAAACTTCTTAAGGGCAGAGACTATCTTTCCCTTTGCTTGTATCTATCTCCTGGAGTTAGCAGAGTGCCTGGCATGGAGTAATCACCTGAAAATGCTTGTTTCCTTCTTTCCAATCAAGAAGACAGGAAAGTGTACCATTTTGTTAAAATGTCCATAAAATGAAATAAAATTCTTTCTGAAAAGGGGAAAGCCCTTAGCTATCTGAAAACCTCAACTATCCTGAATGACTCCTTGCAAACAGTAAAACTTTGTTGTATTGTATGAGTAGAAGGAAAGAATGACTGAATTTAAACAATGCAAGAGATCACATAGAATGGCTCACTTTCCTATGATCCTATTGGATACATACAGTCCCTCTTGTGGTATTTCTGACAAATGGCCACCATCATTCATTGTTTTGTGACTGACTTCTATAATGTAATTTAAGTAATTTAATTTCATTTTTTAAACCCTTATCTTCCATATTAGTACCAACATCATGTATTGGTTCAAAGGTAGAAGAGTGATAAGAGCTAGGAAATAGGAGTTAAGTGACTTGCCCAGGGTCACACACCTATGGTGTGTCTGAGGCCAGATTTGAAACTAAATTTGGCCTGGCTCTCAATCCACTGAACCACTTAGCTGCCCCTTGTATAATAGAATTTTAACTCTGCTTCTGAGCAGTGAGTGAGATGAATAATTCTTATATTTCTCAGTGTCAGTATAGATCCTTTTACTTAATGGAATCTAAATATTTTGTAGGCAAATTCCCATTAATCATCAGAGGCAGAGTTGATGTTCAGTAATTTCAGCCACGGCCAACTCTCCTTGGGACTTTCTTGGCAAAAAAGACTGGAGTGGTTTGCCATTTCCTTCTCTAGCTCATTTTACTGCCAAGGAAACTGAGGTAAATAGGGTTAGGTGATTCTCTCAGGTCACATAGATAGTAAATATCTGAGGCCAGATTTCAATGCAGGAAAATGAATCTTCCTGACACCAGGATTGGTGCTACCTAGATGCTCCAAGAGAGGGAGACTTTATAAGAAGGAGGGAAATTATAATCCCAAATAATATTAAGTTCAGAAACCTCGTGATTTTCAGACCTATCTTATAACAGAGTCACATATGAGGTGGGCTATAGTTGTATTTTTGATGTTCTTCTTTGAAACTAAAATCTTGTTATAAGGTATGGAAATTGAATGCTAGTTTATTAATTTCACACCTAAGCTCTACAATTCATAATTTAAACCAGAGATTAAATAGCCAATTTCAAATCATTTTACCCCCAAAAGTGAAGAACCAGAGCTAAAATTACTTCGTGGTAACCAAAGCCTAGAGTGAAACAAGTTTTCAAAACTGTTTTAGGACAAATGTTTCTAACCTATTCATCTCTAGATGGAGAAACAATATAATAACGCAAGTCTGGGTTTATCTCACCCAATCTTATTTGGAAGGGATCTCAGGGTCCAGACCCTTTGTACTAGTTCTTACACATTCCTCCCTAGTCTAATCAGGAATTGATCAGTCAGAATTCCTTCCATATCCCCTCAAAGTTGCCTTCAAAATAAATAGTAAAACAAGGTAAGATTCCTTTTAGAATCTCATTTCAAGATATACACAAATACAACAATATAAATGAAAAGATTTCTAATAGGATGGTGAATTCTCAGTAATGGGGAAAAAAAACAGTGAAGGAAGATGAGAGAGAGATTGAAGAATGGCTAGCTCGGATTTTTCTGCTCACTGTCAGACATTGTCTCTGTGTCTGAGGTTTTTGCTTATTATTTTTTGTCTCTGTCTTCTTGTTGTTGTTCAGTCATTTCAGTTGTGTACAATTTTTTGTGACCACATTTGGGATTTTCTTGGCAAACATAATGAAGTGGTTTGCCATTTTTTTCTAGCTCATTTTACAGAGAAAGAAACTGAGGCAAACAAGATAAGGTGACTTGCCCAGAGTCACACAGCTAGTAAGTATCTGAAGCTTGATTTTAACTTGGGAAGATGTCTTCCTGACTCCAGTCCCAGCATTCTATCCACTGTACCTCTATAGCTGCCCCATTCTTCAATATTTAGGAATTGCAATGTATATGACTACATGCAGTAGGCACCTAAAAAACGTTTGTTGAATGATAATTGTACACCATCATGAGGGAGGGTTAAATTTGGAGGAAGTGGGGTTATAATGGTTGTGGTCTAAAGATCAAGGATAGTGTGTCAGCAATGGGAGGAGTTTGGGGGGAGAGGAGGGAAAGAACATGAATCTTGTAACCATGGAAAAATATTCTGAATTAATTAATTAAATAAAATTTCCCCAAACTCGGAAAAAATAAAGATCAAGGATACCAATAAAATATCTATTTTTTAATCTCATTTTGCCCTTTTATAACAAATATCACTGAATCCTAGAGGTGGAACTTGGAGCAATTTCAAAAGCTATATAGTCCAAACCTAGTTTTACAGAGGAGTTAAGTGAGGCCAAGGAAGTTTAAGCAATTAATTACATGAGTAGGAAGCATGAGACATAGAATTTATACCCAGGGCCTCTGATTTCAGAGCCAGTCACCTTTCTATTCTATAGTATAGTTTATGGCTTGTTTTTCAGTTACCACTAGTATTTAGTATATTTCTATTTTTAAATTTAATATGTAGTATATTTCTTTTTTAGGGTAGCTAGGTGGCACAGTGGGTAGGGTGCCAGGACTGAAGTCAGAAAGATTCATCTTCCTGAGTTCAGATCTGGCTTCAAAAACTTACTAATGCTATGATTCTGGGCAAGTCACTCAACTCTGTTTGCCTCAGTTTCCTCATCTATAAAATGGGCTGGAGAAGAAAATGACATTCACTCTGGTATTTTTGCCAAGAAAAGTCCAATTGGGGTCCCAAAGAGTTAAATAGAACTGAACAACAACAAATATTTCTCTTTTATATTTTACTATTATGATAGAGTATTTTAGCTGTACAGTGATAATAACAGTGGCCACTGCCTTTTACATAGTGGTGCTTTATTTATAAAATACTTCAAAACACATTCTCATTGGTCTAGTGATACTGGCCTCCTGATGGTTCCATGAATAAGAGTCTCATCTCTTGGCCCTGAGCATTTCCCCTGGCCCATGCCTGGATTGTTCTCTTTCCTCCACTATAACTACTGACCTCCTTAGCTTCAAGTCCCAACCAAAATTCTACCTTTTATAAGAAATCATCCCCAACCCCTCTTAATTCTAGCACCTTCCCTTTATCAATTATCCAATTATTTGCTAGTTTTTTTTTTTTCCGTATACACCTTGATTTGTATATATTTGTTTGCATGTTGTCTCTCTTTTAGATTGTAAACTCCTGGAGGACAGGGACAGTCTTTTGCTTCATTTTGCCTGGCACAAAATAGATGCTTAATAAATGTTGATTGATGATTGGAAAACCTTAGAAAATTATTTTCTCTTTGATTGACTTGATTAATTATCAGATAAGCTCCTTACAAGGCCCACAGGGAAATAGAATAAGTATTACTATACTCATGTAACAGAAAAAATAAATAAATAAACTGAGGCTCAGAGAAATGACTTGGCCAGGAACATATAGCTTTGAAGTAATGTCTCTGGAACTCCAGTCCAGACTTTCCCAGTACAGCGCTCTATCACCTTTTCACCCAAGTGCTTTGAAAAAGTTGAACTAGAAGTTTCCCTGCCTCTAAAATGGCTTCTAAATGGAGCTACTGGCTCTTCCTCTGTCTTCTGCTACTTTCCGGTGTATGCGTCTACTTTACATAGAGTGGAAAGGCAAACAAGGTCTGACTCACTAAAAGCAAGCCTGATCACTGCAGAGTCCACAGCAGGTGTCTATCACCACAAACTTTGTTTTGGGCCAATGACAGACCACATTTTCTGGACAAGGTTGCCTGGACAGCAAGGCAGAGGGTAACTGTGGACATCAATCTTAGCCTGGAGATGTCTGGAAAATCCACTAACTCCATCTCATCCATTGGCACTCCTCACTTCCTTCCCTCTTTTGGAGGTATTTTTTCCTACTAGATTGTGAGCTCCTTGAGGGCAGGAATCATCTTTTGTCTCTTTTTGTATTTCTAGAACTTTGTAGAGTGCCTGGCACATAAAAGGCATTTCATAAATGTTTACTCACTGACTGACTTTCCAAAAGAGCTTGCTATGCCATCTTGGGCAAATTGTACCACTTCATTTCCTTCCTTTATAAAATGAGACTAATAATTTCTAATATTCTTCCTAATTCCATAATTAAATAAAATTATAGTAGATTAATGGGCAGTTAGATGGCACAATGGATAGAGTCAGGAAAACCTGAATTCTTTTTTTTTTTAAACCCTTACCTTCCGTCTTGGAATCAATACTGTGTATTGGCTCCAAGGCAGAAGAGTGGTAAGGGCTAGACAATGGGGGTCAAGTGACTTGCCCAGGGTCACACAGCTAGGAAGTGTCTGAGGCCAGATTTGAACCTAGGACCTCCCGTCTCTAGGCCTGACTCTCAATCCACTGAGCCACCCAGCTGCCCCCAAAAACCTGAATTCTAATTTGGCTTCATCCCCTTACTAGTTGTATGACCCTGAGTAAGTCACTGAATCATGTCTGCCTTAGTTTCCTAAGGAATTGGAGAAGGAAACTACTCCAGTATTTTTGCCAGGAGAACTCTAAAAGCTATCTCAAAGATTCATACATAGCTGAATAATAAGAACATGACAGATTAATAGAATTAGTTATAATAGATTAATAGTCTATTGCCATGTTGGTGAACCTATGGAACCCTTGCTGGAAGGGGCTGCTCTCTTCTCCCTCTCCACTGTTGCCTGAGGACATTTCTCCCATGCCCTGCCCCTCTACCAAGTAGCCCAATGGGAGTTCTTCCTCCCTCCCCTGTCTGGGGTAATGGGGTGGCTCACATGCAGCATTAGGGTTGCAGTTTGGGCACTCGGTATTTAAAAGGATTGCCATGATTGATTATAATGTTATGATTCTGTGCCTGCCAATCAGCATTGACCTTTCCCTCCTAGGTCTTTTCTTCCCATGTTACACTTTGCATTATATTCATTTCAATAAATCTGCAACAAATCTAGTGAACAACAATAATGATTTTACTATGTGGCAGGCTCCGGAAAACATACAGAGAATAAGTAAAAGACAAGTACTGCCTTCAAGGAGCATGTGGTCTCTAAAGGAATGCCAGTCACACAACAAGCTATAATAAACAATGTATCATTGAGTACATTGAGGTCTGATGGGGAAAGATCATTTAGTAACAAAGAAGAGTGGGGAAAGGTTCCCAGGAGGAAGCATCCTTTGAAGTGGGTCTTAAAATAAGGAAAGGGATTCAATAGATATAGATGGGAGGAAGGGAAGAGACATTCTATACATAGAAAACAGCCTGGGCTAGTCCAATTTGGCTGTAACCTGGAGAGAAGGAATAGAAGCTGAGTTTGGAAAAGTTGGCTCCAGCTTGGTCCTTGAAGAGCTCTCGGGGGCTCTAAAGAGGGAACTTTCTTCAGGAGGCAGGAGGGATCCAGAGAAGGTTTTTAAGCAGAGAGGCTACAATTATCCAAGTCAAGCATATGCAAAATTATTTTGTGATTTGAAGAATACATTTGAGAAAGGAAAGACTAGAGCGGGGAAAGGTTTGTAAGGCTATTACAATTGTCCATGTGTGGGGTAATGTGGGTCAAGCTAAAGCAGTAGCTGTGGGACTGGAAAGGGCATGATAGTTGGTACAACCTGGAATTGCTGAGATATAGCGACTGAGTAGATGTGAGAAATGAAGATGAGCCAAAGTCAAGAACAAGATCACAAACCTGCCTACTGTGTGCTAGGCATTCTTCCAGATGCTGGGAAGGGAATATTTGTGATGAACTTGAAATTCCTTCCAACTCAGAGGCTTTGAGATCAAAAATGTATCTGAGCTAATCAAGTAAGAATCCAGGACTCATTTTGTCCCATTTATAAAATCAACTGTTTAAAATTGAGGCTTTCTAATTTAGTGTTTGAGACTTCTGAGACTAGTCCAGATGTACAGGTTTAGGGATCAAGATAATTAACTTTGTTTTGGACACATTCAATCTGATGATTTAGGGAGATTATCCAGGCAGAGAGATATTCTGGAGCCAGTTGGGTATGAGGGTCCAGACAGCATCTAAGTGGTTAGGTGGAATGATAGTCAGGTCTAGAGATGGGAGGTCCTAGGTTCAAATCCGACCTGTCACTTTCTAGCTGTGTGATCCTGGGCAAGTCACTTAACCCCCATTGCCTAGCCCTTACCACTCTTCAACCTTGGAACCAATACAGAGTATTGATTCTATGACAGAAGATAAGGGTTTACAAAAAAAAAAAATATGAGTGTCTAGGGGTCAAGAGAAATCAGCACTAAACATTATAATTTGAAGAGTCCATATCAGATGAATAAGAGATCACCATATAATGGGAAGAGTGACATGACCATATCAATAGAAAGGAAAGGCAGCAATGCAAATACTTGGTGGGAAATATAGAGAAGCTTCAGGTTGAAATACTTTATTTCTGAAGCCTCTCACCAATTCCCATGACTTTCCCTGAATGGTAAAAAAGAGGCAGAGAGGCAAAACCTACCTTGCCCATTCTTTATAAAGAAAACTTCAGAAACCAGTCTGGAGCTCCTCTTTGTTCAACATTTCAAAGTTATTTGTTTTTTTTTTTTTCTGTTTTCTCCCCTCCCCCCAATTCAGCTGGATCTAATACAGTCCCCTAAAAATTCGTGCCAAATGCTTTTTTTTCCACATTAATTTTTAAACTCCTGTGAACATTGGAGGACATTTAATCTGCATGTTTTTCATTCATTTCCACTTGAAGATGACATCAGGAATGAGCTTTGTACAGTCCCAAAGCCTTTTAAGCCTGTTTTCTTAGAAATAGGAAGAATGGAGAGGCCAAAAGCAAATACTAAAAAAAAACAACAACAAAAAAAAAACAAAACCCAGAGGTTTCCACTGGAAAGTTGGGAGATTCTGGCAAAGGGTTCCATGTACTGTTCCAACCACAGAGGTCAAACATAAACTTGACTTGAGAATAATGTCTCATTCACCCCTTAGATCAGAAGTCTCAAAGCCCCAATAAAAAATCAGCTTATTTTTCATATGGGACAAAATGAGTCCTGGATTCTCATTCTGTAAGCTCAGATACATTTTTTATCTCAAAACCTCTGAGGTGTAAGGAATTTCAAGTTTATCAAAAATATTCCCTTCCTAGCACCTAGCAGAATACCTAGCACACGTCAGGCACTTAATAGTTGTTTATTGATTATTTCATTTCTCCCTTCTTAGAGGTCCCAAACAAAGGCTTGATGACCACTTGTCCAGTATGTTATAGTGAGGGTTCCTTTCATAAATTAGTTGAATTTGATGGCTATTAAGGCCCCTCCTGACTCAATTTTGTGTTTCTATGAGTCTATGATGAATGAGACTCCTCTACCTCCTTTCTGACGATTAGCCATGCAGCATTCAAGGCCTTTGGGATGGAGAATTAACTCCATTCTTATAAAACTGCTAGTTGTTAGGAAGCTCTGACTCAATGGTTAAAAGCATTAGGCTTAGTGACAGGAAGACCTGAGTTCAAAATCCAGTCTCAGATACTTCCTAGTTGTTGACTTTGGACAAGTTTCTTAACTTCTGTATACCTAGGAATCAGATAAGTGGTTCAGTGGTTAGAGTGCTAGACTTGGAATTAAGAAGATCTGAATTCAGATCTGGTATTTCCTAGCTGTGTGATCCTGAGAAAGTCACATAATCCCTAATTGCCTGGCAAAAAGACCCCATGGATCCACCAGAGAAGGAAATGACAAATCATCCTAATATCCTTGCCAACTTCCAGGTAAGCATGGCAGCAACCTAGACATGGGACTCTTCCTCTCCTCAGACCCACTGATATAGACTACCTCAAAAGACCCAAAAAACCATTTTCATAACAACAAAGGGACTCTACAGTAGGGCGCAGCATTGAAGGTGCATGGGATTTGGGCATTTCCACACTATAAGGGGGTGAAAAAGCTCCCACCCAAACATGAGCTGATCTACCCTCCACCACCCCACCTATGGAGCCAGAGTCAGAGCCAATGAGCATCAGAATCAGCGAGTGAATGAGGGACACCTCTGGAGTGAGCAAGGGGCACCTCTAGGTCCTTAGGAGCTGACTAAAAATACCGAGGACCTACCCCTGAGAGCAGCTACACCTGAAACCCCAGTGGGCTGGGGAGTGCAGACCGTGGGCACTCTCAGCAAGGAGGTACAGAGAAGGGCAGCGAACAGCAGAAGCTGCTGAGATTTGAGAGCTTGTTTCAGGCAAAATCTTTGCTCCTTGACTCCATACACAGAGAACCTGCTCATCTCACTCAGCTCTCTGACTAAAAAGGGAAGGAAAAACTCCCACAGTGACAGTAAATTTCACCCAGGAGCCACAACCTCCATCCACTACCAAAACAAAACCAAAACCAAAAAAAGGCATTGATCCTTGAAAACATTTATGGAGGAAAAACTCAGGTTACAGAGGAAATACAGGAGGAAATTCAAACAATGCCAAAACCTTCAAAAAAATGGAAATTATTCACAAGCTCTTGAAGGATTTAAATTGGAGCTTACTCAAAAGATGGAAGCCTTCTGGCAGGAAAAGTGGGAAATAGTTTAAAGAGAAAATAACAGTTTGAGGGACAAGAACTCCCAATTGGAGAAACAGCTGGAACCCACAAAAATCAGGATAGGCCAAACCGAAAAGGAAATTCAAAAGATTATAACAGAAAACTAGGCCTTAAGGACTAGATTTGGGCAACTGGAAACCAATGATCTTGCAAAACAGCAAGAATTAATAGAGCAAAGTCAAAAGATTGACAAAATAGAAGAAAACATAAAATATCTCACTGACAAGATGACAGATCATGAAAACAGATCACGATGATATAATTTGAGAATCAATGGTCTATCTGAAAAACCAAAAATAAACAGAAATTGTGGCATCATACTACAAGAAATCATCTAAGAAAAATGCCCTGATGTTCTTGAACAAAGAGGCAAAATACACATTGAAAGAGTTCACAGAACACCCTCTACACTAAATCCCCAAAAGACAACTTCCAGGAATGTAATTGCCAAGTTCCAGAGCTTTCAAGCTAAGGAGAAAATTCTACAAGAAACCAAAAAGAGACAATTCAGATACCAAGGAGCACCAATCAGGATCTCACAATACCTGACAGCTTCCACACTAAAGGACAACAAGGCCTGGAACATGATTTTTCAGAAAGGCGAGAGAATTGGGTCTTCAACCAAGGATCACCTATCCATCAAAACTGACTATATACTTCCAGGGGAAAGTATGGGCATTCAACAAAATAGAAGATTTCCAAGTATTCATAAAGAAAAGACCAGAACTAAGTGGAAAGTTTGATATCCAAACACAAAGTTCAAGAGACATATGAAAAGGTAAATAAGAAAGAAAGGAAAAGGGGAAAATGTTTTTTTTTTTTATTCAAACTCTCTTCTTTAAGGGCTACAATTAGATCAAATTAGATATATATTAATATATGGGGAAATGTTGTTTGTAACTCTCAAAAATTGTATTCATTATTACAATAATTAGAAGAATCACTCATAAGAAAATATTGGGACATTAAGGGATATAAGATGATATGCTAATATCCTTGTCAAGAAAATCCCATAGATAGCTACATTTCATGAAGTCATGAAGAGTTGAAAATGAGTAAATAAAATTCTCCCAATTGGTCTTGTTTCTGACTCCCCCTGTAGAAAGATGGCAGATCAAGCCAAATCCTACTACATGTCAGCCTTTCAAATATCTGAAGATAACCATGAAAGTTCTCCTAATTCTTCTCATCCCAGATCTTCTGTTATCTATTCCATTTTCTCAAAATTCACTGTATTACTCACATAGGTCAGAGTTACAGTGTGGCAATAGTTGGAATTAAATGGGAAGATATTTTAGTAAAGGAAGTTTTGTTATGAATAATGCACTAATTCAGGCCTCTCCCAGGACCTCTACTTCCTTGCCCACAAGACCATCCTTTCCAATGCAACCAAAAGCATTTTCCTTGCCCTAATTCTACCCTTTATTTCCAAACTTTCAATTTCTTCCTATTGCCTACAGAATAAAGTATTAATTCCTTTCACCTGGCATTCAGAGACTGCTATAATCTGGCCCGCTCTACTTTTTAAATTCTCATCTCACACTGATCCATTACAGAGAGACAGAGATAAGGAGGGAAAGCATTACCAGCATGGAAGATAGTGAGCAAAAATTCCTTAAAGTTAGGAAACGGGGTGTCTTGTTCCAAGGAACAGCAAGGAAGCCAGAGTTGCTAGATCTTTAGTTCCATTTTCTCCATAAAACCTTCCCTCAACACATTTGTCAGTAATGATCCTTTCTCTTCCCAGACTTTAATTTGCATGTGGTTTATACTCTTTTATTATATATCTTTTATTAACTTTTTGTTGCTCATTTGTTTCAGTCATGTCCAACTCTTTCTAAATCATCTGGGGTTTTCTTGGCATGGATCCTGGAGTAGTTTGCCATTTTTTCCTCTAGCTCATTTTACAGGCGAGGAAACTGAAGCAAATTGGGTTTATTAATTTTCCCAAAATCACAGAGCTAATGAATGTCTGAGACTGGATTTGAACTCAGGTCTTCTTGATTCTAGGCCCAGCATTCTATCTATTGTACCACAAAGCTGTCCTCCTTTATAAACTTAACATATTTTATTTTTTTAGTTATATTTGTTTGTGTCATATCTGTTAGTTCCAAAGCCTCCTGAAAGCAGAACTGAGATCTGAACTTTGTATTTCTCTATTAGTAGTAAAATAAATGTCTTTTTTAAAAAGTGTAATACCATTTATTAACCATGTGACCTTGGACAAGTCACTTCTTTTGGACCTTCATCACCTAAATCATAAAATGTGGGAAACAGATTAAATGGTCTCTGCAGTCTTTTTTAGTTCATGCAGGGTTTAGAATGAAGTTAGATTCTTCATGGGCTTAGTGAACTCAGCTTTTATACTTATTGAAATTAGAAATTAGAATTTAGTATTCAACTAGAAAAAAACAAAGGGAGTCCATCTGGGATTCAAACTCAACCCTGCCATCTAGTTCTTCCCCCCATATACTAGATGGCCCCTCCTTTTATAATGAGAGAATGGATGTGGGAGGTCTTTGTCAATTCTAAAACATTATGCAGATGTAATTTTACCACCACCACCACCACTGCCGCCATGTTGTCTAATACAATCTGAACCTAGCAGACAAATGATGTATCTTAAAGGTTGGTTGAAAGTTGGTATCTGAGATACCCTGAAGGTCTGGGTATGGCAATGAGGCAGTCAGATAAACCAGAATTCTGCTTTCTGCTGAACTGTCCTCTATTCCCTTATCTGCCTGCAGTAAATTTTGCTCTGTATCAGCTCTAAAAAGTTCTTCTTTTCAGAGGGAAAAACCACATCAGCTATTTCATCATTTCTCCTTTTTCAACCTTGTCAAACAAGGGCAAGTTTCCCAGTCCTGATGCACAAACCAGAAAATACATTCTGGGTTTAATAATTCATCATGAAGGTCATATCCAGGAATATCTCTAAACCTTTATTCAGAGCCTTAGCCTGCACCATCTCTTGGGGAGAAATGAGTAACAGATGCCTACTACCAACAGTGTAAACAAGTAGTCCATTTTCTTTATCTTAAAACCTCCCCCTTTGATCTCCATGGGGTGCTGTCTGCTTTTATCAGTCCAGGATCTCCAAACAATATGACTTAGGAATATACTTATGTTAGGTAGGTAATAAATATCTTTAATTGCATTGAGGTGTTAAGATTTCAAATTCTATTAGATGAGGTTTTCTTAACCAGAGGTCATAGAAAAATTAATTTTTTTCCTAACTATATTTCAATAGAATTTGTTTTCTTTGCACTCCTGTGTATTTATTTATTTTTGCATATATATTTTTTTGAGAAAGAGTCTATAAATTGCATTAGACTTCCAAAAGGGTCCAGGACTTACAAAAGGATAAAAGTTCCTAGGCTAGACTTTATTACCCCAAAAGATCTCTATGAAAGGAAATGCACACATTCATACTCCCCCAACCCCTACACACACACACACACACACAGATTGATTTTCTAGGCCTTTAGTCTCTCTACTAATGCCTTGCTATGATGCCTCATCATGGTGTTTGCAAATGCCATGCCAGGAGAACTCAGCCTTTGACAGGTCCTACCAAGCTGGAGAGGCTTCAAGAAGAAGCCTGGGGACAAACTGGGGGTCCATTGTCCAAGCACTAACCTACCTAAGTTAGGAGAGATTCATCACCAGAAGGCTGGCCAGCTGGTGATAAAGGTTGTTGGCCACAGTAATTTATGACTCTGTCTACTCAGGCATAGAAGGTCAATAATGTGAATAGGGATGAAATCACAGATGTTTGCAAGCACAGAAACTTCTCATTCAGGTTCTATTCAAGTTATTATTGGGAGCAGGATAAAGTATATAGGACATTCCATGCATATCCCTAAAAGAGCAAGGCAGAGACAGCAAATTGCTATTATTTTGGCTAGGAAGAGAACATTGAGCTGAAGAGGACCTGGGGCTTCCTCCTTATTTTTTCTCATTTCCAAGTCAAATCTATTCAACTTTACTAAATGCCTACTATGTGCCAGGCTCTGTGTTAAGTTCTAGGACACAAAGAAAGGGAGGGGAAGTCCCGGCTCCCCAGAAGCTAACAGTCTAATGAAAGAGACAACATACAAATAACTATAGAAAAAGATACATAAAACATAAATAGGAGACAATCTCCAGTCTTCTAGAGAGGTCATCATTACCAACTGCCACCTGAAATACTCTATTAACAAGGTCTCACATGTCTCCTCCTTTCTCCCAATTGTACCTGCTCCTCATACTTTGACATTTATATCTGTACAGGGTTCTTTAGTCCAATCTCTCATTTTATAGATGAGGAAAATGGGTTTTAGTATATGTGCTGCCGAAGTAAGCACGGAAAATGAATTTTAGAGATTAAATGGCTTGTTAAAAGTCACAAAAGTAATAAATAGCAAAGTCATGATTTGAATCCAGGTCATCTGAGTTGAAATTCTATTCTTTCCTTTGTTTCCACTATTTCTTAGAAGATATTCCCTTGACCTAATAATTTTATTGGCTTCTTTTCCTTCCTCTTCCACTTCTCTTCCTCCTCCTCCACTACTACTATTACTACTACTACTACTACTACTAGTACTACTACTACTACTACTACTACTACTGCTGCTGCTGCTACTACTACTACTACTACTACTACTACTAGTACTTCTTTCTTCTTCTTCTTCTTCTTCTTCTTCTTCTTCTTTTTCTTCTCCTTCTTCTTTTTCTCCTCCTCCTCCTCCTCCTCCTCCTCCTCCTCCTCCTCCATCTCCTTCTCCTTCTCCTCCTTCCCCTTCTTCTTTCATCTTTTTTCTTTATCTTCTTCTTTCCTCCTCCTCTTTCTTTTTGTTTTACTATCAATTTTAAGACAGAAAAGTGGCAAGGGCTAGGCAATCATGGTTAAGTGACTTGTACAAGGTCATATAACTAAGAAGTGAGACCAGATTTGAATACAATTCCTCTCCACTCCAGATCTGGTACTCTATCCACTGTATTATGTAGCTGTTCCTACTTCTTTTCTTAAAAGTTAAAGTCAGAAATTCAAAAATGTGAGCACTGGAAGAGACCTTGGAGGCCTGAACAATAACTCTTTCTATAATATATTTAATATTGATGAACTAGCTCTTGGTGGAAGATCTCCATATAGATGGAATCCATACCTCCAGAGACAGCCCATTCTACTTTGTGTTGTTCAATCATTCAGTTGTTTCCAACTCTTCATGATCATAGCTATACATGGGGTTTTCTTGGCAAGTGTGTTGGACTAGTTTTTCATTTCCTTCTCCAGTAGTCAGTGGATTCTACTTTGGTGTATCCCTAATTATAGATAAGGTCTTCCCTTCTTCCCCTCCTTAAATTAAGCTTACTGTAGGTCAATAATTTTGAAGTCAGAGAACCTAGATTCAAGTCCTACCTCAAACAGTCCCCAGCTGTGTAAAGTTGAGTATATCACACTGCTGAGCCCCAGTTTCCTCATCTGTAAAATGAAGGTGTTGGTCTAGTTGAGCCCTTCTAGCTCTTCAACCTTAGTCTTGCCCCAATCAGATGCCATGCTACCTTTTCAAAGCTTCATTTTCATGAATACTTTGTATGTAATATTTCAATCAGGCTGAGCTACTCACCATTCTTCTTACATATTCTGGATATTCTCTTTCTGTTTTCTAACTTTGTCCCTGGAATTCCTCCCAATCCTTCCTGGCCTGGCTCAAATGGCATCTCCTCCAGGAAGCCTTCTTTGAATTGCCTAGTAGAAAAATTTCCTCCTCTTTGAAACTCCCACTGTACTTTTTGCCTCTCTTCAGCACTTACCAAGTTCTCATGTGCTACAGGTCATTAGATATCATGTCCCCTCCATGATGTAAACTCCATGGAAAGAGGGAAATAGATTTATCTTTTCCTCTCCCCTAGGACTCAGTTCAGTGAGTTGCAGAGTAGGCACTTGATAAATGCTCTGCCAGCTCAAATTCTGATCTCTAAGCACTTCTAATTTGAGATAAGAAGGAGTTTAGACACATTTATTTTGCATGGGCACCCTGAGCTGAACTGAAACACAGCATTCTCATTGGAATAGAAAGAAAAACATTAGATAATATGGCACTGGTAAAAATGAGTTGGAGAAGGAAATGGCAAACCACACCTATATCTCTGCTAAGAAAACCCCCCAAATGGGGTCACAAACAGTTGAACTCAACTGAAAAGCAACAACAACAATATGAACAACTGAACTGATGGATAAAATAACTTCTTTTCGTAGCCAAATAAAGGTATTAGGATATAAGCTCATTCCCTGTTGGCTCACAGAAGCATCCTTTGAATAACTTCAGTAGCATGAATTATCACACCAATGATGATATTATTTTGATGATGATGACCGGGATGGTATTAGATTGAAAGTTCTTTAAGGGCAAGGATTGCCTTTTGCTTCTTTTTCTTTTTGTATCTCTATTATTATGTTAAATTTGCAACATTGTATGAACTATTGAGGGGGAGCTTGGTAGAGTAGTGGATAGAATCCCTTGCCTGGAGTCAGGAAGACTGATCTTCCTATGTTCAAATCTGGCCTCAGACATTTACTAGCTATCTGACCCTAGACAAGACAGTATCAGTATATTAGTATATAATAAATATATTTTATTTACAATATTTTATAATATATTATATGATATATTTATAATCCACTCATGTTCATCATATATGTAAATATAACATATTATTATTATATAATATGTTTAGAATAATATAATAAAGTATATAATCAGTATATTTTCCCCTAATTTTTAGGAATTTTAGGAACGATTAAATAATTTACTTATACATGCAAACATACACACATATATATGTATATATATATAAATTAATGATGACAAGAATGACATTAGATTGAAAGCTTCACAGCTAGGGACTGTCTGAGACCAGACCTTTGCTCTCCAGTCCTGGAATTCTATCCACTGAGCTACTTAGCTGCCCCAGATATTGTCTTTTGCCTCTTTTTGTATCCTTAAAGCTTAATATAGTACCTGGCACACAGTAAGTGCCTAATAAAGATTTATTGAATTGATAAGTACCTTTTCCTGCTCTCACATGATTTAGATGTCCTCAGCGGGGTCTGTATAATTTGAAATCTTTTCTAGCTATGTGATTCAGAGATTATGACTAGCAGCATCTATGAAAATACTGTTTACGTGATTGCAATTGTGGACAAGAAGAGTCTGGTAAGTGATAATGGTCCAGTTCCTGGATGGTTTATTCGCCTCATGGCTTCTGTGGCTTCTTTCAACTACAACTAAAATCCTACCTCCTACAGGAAGCCTTTCCTGTTTCATCTTAATTCTAGAACCTTACTGCTGGGATTTTTTTTCCCCAATGTATCCAATGTATATCTTATATGAAGATAGTTGCTTATCTGTCGTTTCCACCACTGGAATGTGAGCACCTTACAAGTAGAGACTGCCTTTTGTCTTTCTTTGTCCCTTCACATCTTAGAACAGAGCTTGGCACATAATAGGTGCTTAACAAATGTTTAGTGAATGACTGGCTGGCTGAATGTCTGGTTGAGTTTACCAGTATATTTGGGGGTCTATATTTATAATATAAGGATTCGTCATCTGTCTTCCATGTAAGATTATGAGCTTCTGATATCTAATTCCTGCCAACAGACCACATTTGGGTGGCTAATCTGTAGGTATTGAACTTTTACAGCCTACATCCACAGATTACACATTTTCCGCTGTTGTCGTGAATAACTGACATTGGTCATTAATTCCAGCCTCCTAAAGGGTAACTTTTCTGCCATTTCTGGTGACAGTGACTTAGTTTAGAGTCATCATTATAAGCCACTTGGTTTCCAGATCTGCATGACTCAGCCATTTGTTCTATGCTTCATCGTCCACATGTGGTTGGTTGCTTCAATGTTGTTTATGCCCAGGAAAGGTCTTTTGATTTCATTCTTTCCGTTGTTGCTATTTCATGGTCAGCATCCAAAGGGAAATCACTGTCAGTCTCACTCCACAAGTCCAATGACTCATGCCTGTTATCAGGTCAGGAAAGTGATTATCGCTGTAGGCTTTTTTATATTTGTTTTATATGCTCTAGGAATGTCCATTAGTCCCCTTTTGGCATGGAAGTGATGTTATCTTTCTGTAGCTGTCTTAGAATGGCAGATCCTATGTTTTGCTTATTTTGGATAAGTTTTTGTTTGGGTATTTTCCAATTCTGTAATACCCATTTTATAGTTTTGAAGGTACTGTTATTACTGGCATTGTATGGGTATTAATTGCTTTTTTTAAAAACATTTTTACCTGCCATCTTAAAATCAATACAATGTTTTGATTCCAAGACAGAAGAATGGCAAGGGCTAAGCAATGGGACTTAAGTGACTTGACCAGGGTCACACAGCTAGGAAGTGTCTGAGACCTCATTTGAACCCAGGACCTCTTGTCTCTGGGTCTGGCTCTCAATTCACCTAGCTGCCTCCCTAATTGATTTAAATATGTTCTTTGATTTTAGGATTCCAGTAAATCTGTAAAATGGTCAGTCAAACACTTTGCCCTTATAACCTTTATACCCCATGATTTTTGCCTAGAGGAGAGCTTCATATCCCTAGGTATGACCTTCATCATTGGCTCAATGTGACCTCCAATTCAAGCTCAAAGCCTTTGGTCTCAATTTTTCCTGCATGACTATTGAGAATTTCATGCTTACCAAACCCATATAATTTTTTTTTATATCATCAGAGAAAAAATTCACAATATGAAAAAATAGATCCATGTCTTTTTAGGTGGAGTTTTTTAACTTGGTGCCATCAATAAACATCAAATGGCTAAAAAGACATTTTGATTTTATTTTCTCTTTCTAAGTTCTAGTTAGGGGAGACTACATTGAATTTAAAACTAAGCAGAATCATAATTGGCTTAAATAATTTCCCTTTAAAAAAATTACTAGATTTGGAGCTTCTAGGTGGTTCAGCAGTAAGAGAATCAGATCCAGGAGATCTTAGGTTCAAATTTGGGCTCAAATGGTTCCTAGCTATGTGACCCTAGGCAAGTAACTTTAACCTCCTTTGCCTATCAGCCCTTATTGCTCTTCTGCATTAGAACCAATACTTAGCATTAATTCTATTCTTAGATGGAAGTTAAAGGGTATTTTTGGTTTCGTTTTTTTTCAATACTAGGTTTTTTGTTATTTGGTTTTGTGTTGACAAGTTTTAAATAGAGATCAGTTTTCCAGATAATTATCAATACTCCAACACTCTCATTAAACCTAGATCTAAGTTATGTATTTGTAAAACATGAATAGGTATATTGTGAACATAAGTGCAGAACTGGGTCAAAGGCTTCATGAATACCAACAAAGCCAATAGGTAAGTTTGGAATGTGCCTTGGTCAACTCTGTCTGTCCTTCATGCCTAGAACACTCTACCTCCTTAATTCTGCCTCCCAACTTTTCTGCCTTCCTTCAAGTTCCAGAAAAATCCTTTTCTATTAAAGCAAGCCTTTTCCTAGTTCCTCATAATTCTGGTGCCTTCCTTCAGTTCATTATTTCCTATTTATCCTGTATACAGCTTGTTTGTATATATTTATTGGCATGTTGTTTTGCCCATTAAATTGTGAGCTCCTTGAGAGTAGAGACTATATTTTACCATTTTTATTTAGTTTAGTTTTTTTTTCAACCCCAATACTTTTCACAATGCCTGGCACATAGAGGGAGCTTAATAAATATTGATTGATTGATTCAAACTAGATTTTTTCTTGTGTTTAAAGTTTTTTTCCATGATATAAACTGTGAATACTTTGTCCAAAATACATAAACATGAAATTGACCAATATTTGGAGTGATCACTGGTTCTCTTTTGATAAGATAGGTGAATGCTATCACAGCGAAATTTGAAAAATGCCACATTAGCAATTTTTAAAAACAGTTTGTATGGCTTCGGACACTTCCCAGCTGTGTGACCCTGGGCAAGTCACTTAACCCCCATTGCCTAGCCCTTACCACTCTTCTGCCTTGGAACCAATACATAGTATTGATTCCAAGATGGAAGGTGAGTGTTTATCCATAAAAATAAATAAGTTACCTTCTTAATGGATGATGAAAGTAAGGGAGGGAAAGAATTTGGAATTCAGAATTTTTAAAGAATTTAATAAAATATTAAAAATCATAATCTAATGCATCATGATAAAGCTTTAGGCCAATAGTTATAGATCTGATCTGTCCTATCCTGTTATCTCCTTGCTTTTGAATTTTGTCTGGTAACTAGTGTTATGGTTATCTTTCTTGACCTTCCATTCATTCATTTTATTAAAAGTATAAACAATTTGTTTCTTGTTGGATCCAACTTTCATTTTCATTGTGTTGGATATTATGTTGCCACCTAAAATTTTCCACATTTTCCTTTGAAAATTCTGTCTTGCCTCTATTTTTTTTTAAGTTCTCCAAACTCTGTAAAGTCTTTAATAAATATTCATTTGTTCATTTTGTTCTAAACAATGCTTGGACTCCTTGTATCACCTTAACCTCTTCTCTTTTGCTTTCTATTACTATTTACAACTTTTGGTATGTTTTTCCCCCCAGATTATCTTCTGTGTGATTTGTGGTTGTTACTGAAAATTCAGTTTAAATTTAATTGGGCAACATGTTGTTCAAATTTTCTACTGATTTTCCATCATCGTCATCATTGTTGTTAAAGAGTCAGGAATAGATAGAAAGCTCGCCTCCAAAGATCTAGGTTCAATTCCCACTTCTAACTCGTATAGTAATATATGACACTTGGAATCTCATTTCTCAATGTTTTGTTTTTTTTTTTTTTCTTGATGTTGAGGCATTTCAGTCATGTCTGACTCTATGAACCCATTTTGAGTTTTCTTGGCAAAGACACTCAAGTGGTTTCCCATTTCCTTCTCCAGCTCACTTTACAGATGAAGAATGAGGCAAATGGGATTCAATGACTTACCCAAGATCACAAAGCTAGTAAGTATCTGGGGCTAGATTTGAACTCAGGAAGATTAGCCCTCCTAATTTCTAACTATATCCACTGTGCCATTAGTCTTCCTCAATGGTTTAGACTTCAACTTTCAGATTTGCCTCACTAGAGAGTTTTTTCACCCAGGAGTCCCCTCTGCCAATAAAATCACACAATCCATCTTAATTCTTATTATTGATATCTTACATGGTGTGATATGTCATTGTAGAGCACATGAATTCTTGTGTGTATAAAGAAAAGGCTAGACTAGATGAGCTCAAAGGTTCCTTCTAGCTCCAAAATTATATGCTCTGTGTTCTATTTTCTCAACTTTTAACTTTCTATCTTCTCTATTTTGATTAGTCTGTCTTAAGGTCTCTTCTAACTCTACCCTTCCAATGGAGTTCTGTGAAGCTCCACTCTAAGGTAGACCAACAGGATTCCCTTTGGTCTTGAGCTGCAAGGCAGCCATTCATTGTAAAGCCCAGGTGCTCAGTAATGTCATCCGCGAAGACACCTGTATGTGGTTAAGGAGCCACCCCAGTGTCACAGTGTCAGTGCGGAGTTTGTAACCATTTCCTTAGGCTTTAGGCACAAGGGCTGGCAGATCAAATTAAAAACATATAACAAAGGAAGAGGAGTGTCTAGAGCTTCTGTTCACATCTGAACCAAAGGAAGACAGCCAGCAGCTGTAGCAGTGCTCTCAACATAAATTCCAACAAATATTAGCATTTATTGTTATTCCTTTGTTTGACTCTTTGTATGACCCCATTTGGGTTTTTTTTTAGCAGATACTAGACTGGTTTGCTATTTCTTAGTCTCATTCATTTTTCAAGGGAAGAAACTAAAGCTTAACAGGGTATGTGACTTGCCTAGGGTCACATATCTAGTAATTGTCCAAGTCTAGATTTGAACTCAGAAAGATGAGACTTTCTGAGTCCAGGTTAGGCACTCTACCCACTGTGCCACGTAGCTGCCCAAGCATCTATTAGGTACTGCCTAACATAGGACTTTGCACATAGTAGGTACTGAATAATTATTTGTTTAGTAACTGAGCAGGGAGCTGTGTTCAGTTCTAAGGCAGAAATGAGAAGATATTGGGGGCATCCTGGAAAGAACAGTGGGTGTGGAATAAGGAAAAAGATTTAAGTCCTAATGTATAGGACAGTCACTATGTATCTCAGGGCTTCTGTTTCCTCATCAGAAAAATATACAGTTGAATTAGATATTTAAGGTCCCTTCCACAAAATCTGTGTTCTAGGATATGAGTATATGATCTTAGGGTAATTGACTTAGATTCGGAAAGGATCTTAAAGGTCTTCTCCATT
This sequence comes from Monodelphis domestica, assembly GCF_027887165.1. Taxonomy (NCBI): domain Eukaryota; kingdom Metazoa; phylum Chordata; class Mammalia; order Didelphimorphia; family Didelphidae; genus Monodelphis; species Monodelphis domestica. Next base: position 124,212,845 of record NC_077229.1, read on the forward strand.
CAGCAAAAGGTAACCTTAATAATAGAGAAACTAAATGATTTGCCCAGCATTGCACAGGAAAGAAAGCAGCAGAGCCAGGATTTGAAACAAGGTCCTGTGTCTTCAAGGGGCAGCTACATGGCATGGTGGATAGAAGGCTAGACTTTGAGTTGGGAAGACTCATCTTCATCAGTTCAAATATAGTCCCAGTCATTTGCTTTCTGTGTGACCCCTGGCAAGTCACTTAACTCTGTTTGCTTTAACTTCCTCTCCTGAAAAATGATCTGAAGGATTCACTCCAGTATCATTGTCAAAAAAAAAAAACAAAAAAAAAACACACAAATGAGCCCAAATGGGATCTCAAAGAATTGAAAATAACTCAACAATAGCAACTTCAAATTTATGATTTCAAATTCAATGCTACTACTTTAAGATTCTTTCCATTACACAATATTGCTTTCATATACCAGAAAGATCATCAGAGTAGTACTCAAAGAAGTTATTGTGTTTTATATTGTGATCTTAGGTTAGCCATGGGTCCTTTTTTGAATCCCTTACTTTGCTTATCTGCAAAATGAAAAGGTATAGCTAAACAACTTCTAAGGAAGATAAAAGCATTTATTTAAATGCCTACTATGTGTCAGACATGCTAAGTGCATTATGATTATTACCTCATTTGATCCTTGCAACAGCCCTGGGAAATAGGTGCTATTATTATTCCCATTTTACAGTTGAGAAAACTAAGGCAAAAAGAAGTTAAATGATGTACCCAGGGTTAAACAGCTACTAAGGGTCTGAGACCAGATCTGAATTCAGGACTTCCTGACTCTAGCCCCAGCACTCTATCCATTGTCATATGACCTAATTCCCTCTGAAGTTTCTTTTAGATATAAATTTTATTTTGCATGACAATAGGGAAGTTTCTTAACCTTTGTGAGTGCATGATAAGAAGGAGTCATTGCTCACAGTATATGTCTTTTACTAGAAAGTGACTATGACATTTTCCTTTATGGTATTTCTCAGCTTAAGGTGGGGAAATGTGCCACAGTTCTATCTCCTTGACATCAATTCCAAGGAAAAGAATTTCATAGTATTGTAATATTTAAAGCTAGAAAGGACCTTAAATATCCAGGGGTTCTTAGCCTGTTTTCTCTATCAGGGCTCCCTTTGACAGGCTGGTACAATCTATGAATACTTTCTCAGAATAATATGTTTAAATGCATGAAACAAAGTTCATGGGATTACAAAGGAAAAAGTGAAATAAAGATTTAATTTTTCCCTATCCAAATTTACAGACTTCCTAAGAACTCTGGCTTAGGCCAATCACATTATTTTTACAAAAGAAGAAACTTAGGTCTATAGAGGGAATCCCAAGGTTACATAGATAAAAGGTCAAAAAACTAAGACATGAACTCAGATTCCTTGACCCCAAACCCATTGTCATGTGAGTCCAACAAACATAAAACACAACTTGTTGTAGAAAAAACTTTTGAATTAATCTTGGCTGTACTGAATCAATTTATTTTCTATAAACCAGTGAATAGACACAGCAGGACTTTATAATCTCTTCTTCTCTCAATTAATAGAGCAACTGTTCTGATGGGGTCTACTGTAGAAAGATAATCTAAGAAAGAGGGCTGTTTCCTTCCCATGTTTTCATCAAG